>NC_137830.1:4065235-4068481 GCF_963921795.1 Nannobrachium achirus
TCCACACATTTATAAATATGTATCATAAATACTGATGATGATGATGTAAATATAATTTATAAATATGTATCATAAATACTGATGATGATGATGATGTAAATATCATTTATAAATATGTATCATAAATACTGATGATGATGGTGTAAATATGTCAGTATCATACTTGTGTCTCTCATGTAAACACATCTACTCTATTGTTTTATATGTGATATTTGACACAACAGACAGAGGAACAGTGTATATCTGATCATGTAATTATCACAGTATCATTGTTGTTTCTTGTACATAAACCTTTATACTGAACCACTGTACTGACTGGGGTTGCCACAGGGTTCTGTACTTGGCCCCCCACCCTCTCTACACCAAATGGACACGTTGTGAGCTTGTAGATCTGCTGTTCTCAGCTCATTGTGATCTATGATGACAACAGCAGAACAGTTTTAACTCTTTCCTCTCCTGCTGCTGTGAGCATGTTGTTGGTTGACTAGACTTCATGTCATTTACTCTCATGTTGAACTTTGTAAATCACTGTGGATTCAAACATCTACTAAATGTCTGCATTCATTCATCCATGACGTTCACATCATTCATTGTTTCATCTGTTGATTCATTATTAATCATTATTTCCTCTGTCCTGCTGTTGTTTTGTTTTCATTTGCATATAGTTCTCATTCTTCACATGTTTTTTATAAGACCATTTGTAGAAGTTTATTTTTTAAATAAATGGATTCTTAAAAGTCTGATATTGTTTCCATGTTTAATTAGTGTATTCTCCTTTCTGTGTTAAGTTTGCATGTTCTCCCGTGTCCCCTAGGGCAGGGGTTTTCAAAGTGGGTGACGGGGCACCCTGGGGGTGCCGTGACGACAGTCCAGGGGTGCTGCAAGATAATTTGATAATATTTGAAATTTATTTGGACATTTAAATATATATTTAGTATAATTTTAAACTTGAAGTACAACGTTATTTTCCGTCAGTTCTAACCAAAATGGCGATTATCTCGCTTTCCTCACAACTTAATCGCAAAAATATGCTATAAATATTAGGTGCTGGGAGTGAAAATTATGAATATAATAATTTAGGGCTGCCTCGGATTAAAAAATAAATATTTATAGGGGTGCCCCGAGCCAAAAAGGTTTGGGAACCCCTGCCCTAGGGTTGATACCCTCTCAATGAACATGCAGTAATCCTGGTCTCTATACTGCCTCCCCCTGGCCAGCCGGGGTGCCTGATGGAGGGAAAGGAACTGGTTGGAATAACGTGTTCCTTCCACGCGCTGCGTTCAACGGGGGAAACTCCCCCTTGTCAAGTCAATTTATTTATAAAGCACATTTAAAAACAACCAGGTTGACCAAAGTGCTGAACATCATGAGAAAACAGTAAAAACATATAACAAAGCAACACAATAGAAAATCAGGTGATAAGAAGCGGCTTAATCATAGATTCCATATAGTTTCATCGTTTGACAGCACAATCATCAGTGTATTTTGGATTCATGTCAATTTGTGTTTTCAGATCTTTAACCACTTGAACCGTCAATACTTAATAAACTTGACCTTTCACTCTGTACTTAGTCTGCTCTTTTCCCCCTCTACACCAAACCTCTTTGCTGAAAATAGCCGATCTACAACTCACAACGCCTCGCAGCGCGAGGCGTTGTGAGCTTGTAGATCTGCTATTTTTGGCTAAAGTTCTCAGAATATGGACGCTAGGGTTCAAGTGGTTAATATAAAAAAGGAGAAAAAAAAGTTCTATCACTCAAAGATTTGGAGGACCCCCCTGTAATAACTCTGAGGACCCCCTGTTGAAGACCCCTGGCTTAGACAATTGGCACTGGGTGAAAAATGGGTTACAAAATATGGGATAAAATGTATAATAATAATACATAAATATAGTGTATTTTCAATAGGTTTCATTCATAATGTATTTTTGTATGTCTGGTTCAAAGAGACACTACGGTATTGATTGATTGATTGATTGATTGATTGATTGATTGATTGAGGACTTTATTAGAAGTTTGCATAGGAAAAGTAAGCAAATTTACCCCGAGTGAGAGGACATTATGCTCTCATAATGTCCGCAGTGAGGGTGTTATAACACCCTGTGATAACACCCTCACTCAGGACATTATGAGAGCATAATGTCCGACCCCGAGTGGTAAATAGCTTTTCTACCACTTCTTCCGTATACATGAAAGAAAACACATAGTTGTAACTTGCAAGGATCTTAAGTTACAATCATTATTGCCTATAAAACTTCCGCGAGACAGCAGATAGTTCCACAAACAACATCTTCTACTCACCAACAGATGGCGCCAACTCCATACTAATCCATGCGGTCTAGCTTACAGCTAAGCTAACGTCAGTTAGAAGTACCGTTCCGGCCCGTAAATAGAGGCTGTTCGCTTCCAGAAAGGCATAGGTTCAGAGAAAAGGGGCTTTAAAGTTGGCGGATTGCATTGGACCAAATAAATCGGCGACTATAGCATGCACGTTAGTAAACATAGGACCGTTGCCACCGTCATTTGTTGGTTGGGGGAAAGGTGTTCCGACTACCTCCTGAAGTCCCCGGATGTACACTGAGGTGCATTGATCTCGGACAAGTCCTCATACAACTTTGCGGCAGTTTGTTTTGTCATAACCTCCGGAATTTAGCCAATCAGAATCCAGTATTTGAACACGTGACTAGAAAAAGTGGTAGAAGGTACATTTACATGACAGTACAGTTAACTGGTACAAGGTCAACTAAAAGGATGAACACAGCAAGAAAGCCTCAGGGCTTGTTTCCATTGAGGTATTTATTTTACTCATATAACCTTTAAGGACAGACATATGGAAACCTTGTATGTCCAAACCTTTTGTATTTATCATTTTAAAAATGATCTAAACTAGTGAAAACAGCTGATCTACAAGCAGAGGCATTGTGTGCTTGTAGATCAGCTGTTTTCACTAGTTTTCTGAGATGATGTGGAGTAGAAATTAAAGTCTAACAAATTGAAAATAATCCAGTAAGTAAAACAATAATACATAAATAAATACATGAAATAAATAAATAGTTTGATGGCAGCTGGATTTCCTCTTTGGTCTGTGAATAAAAGACAATGTGAGTCTACTTGAGATGTGTGTTTTCACTATGGTCTGATCCAGAGCCTTGTATTGGAGAGAGTCACGCCATCTCTGTTCACTTCATGTTCAGGATTTTTACATACACATCTATTGGTGACTGGTGCACGCATGCAAGACACAGTC
>NC_137830.1:4068681-4106181 GCF_963921795.1 Nannobrachium achirus
ATAAACATTGCCTATGGTGTTTCTAGAATCATGAGGAATGCCTTGCATCACTCTGTGTGATCTCTGCTAAGGCCATGATTGATTACAGTGCTTCTCAAACGTTTTCATATCAAGGACCCCCACACTGACATCTATTAGCCCACAGGCCTCCGTTTGAAAAGACATGCCATGGATCCCCCATAAGAGAGGGTTTTTATGGCTCTAGCGGTGATTTCAAACCATTTTAATTTCAAGGACCCCCAGTTTGACATGCTTTTTAGGCTACGGACCCCCATTTAATTAATGGTATTTAATCTCTGAGAACCCAATTTATGTAAAAATCAATGTTAATTTAACTCAGAGTATACAAATGGAACCAAATCCATTTGGTTATGTTTGTACACTCGCAGAGTTACATACCCATGAGGGTATGTAACATTGGTTTCTATAATCAACTTGGTGCGTTTTGCTTTTATTTTTGAATTATTTTCATTAATAGTTTTTTGTTGTTGTATTTTATTGTAACTGTGATATGGATCTGCCTGGGTCTGAAATAAAGATTGAATTGAATTGAATTGAATTGAATTGAATTGAATAACTATCATTTAGCTGGAGACCCCGTCCTGGAACTCCCTCAAGGACCCCTGGGGGTCCCCAGACCCCACTTTGAGAACCAATGGATGAAGACATAGTTTGACTCCATCAGTAAACACCCATACATCTAAACATGAAGAATTCCTCAATACAACATGAAAGGTGGGTACTGGGTAGCCTACATTACTGCTCACAAACATCTGCCATGTTTCAGTTGTTGCTGGCTTGCAGCCCTGCTATGATGAATCATGCTTTTAAATAACCCCAGATACTGATAAATAATATCGGTCACAGATATTCTTTTTTTTATCAGTATCTTATCATCCACTTGAATGGAAAAAGATATATTTTATCTGTTTATCTGGCCCAGTGGGAATGGGCCACCAGTGGTGGAAAGAGCACTGAAATGTTTTATTAAGTAAAAGTATCAATACTGCAATGTAGAGATGGACCTATTGCAAAATTCTTGGCCAATACCGATCCGCCGGTTTTATGAAGGTCTGACCTGCCAAAACCCATTTTTCCGATACCGATTTCTTTAGCTAAGAACTAGAAAATAGGGTTGCTCCAATTAAAAACAAATTCAGGCCAAGTAGGCCTACAAGACATACTTCAATTTGAGTACCAATAAGCTAGAAGAACACTAATGCCAAATCAATCACAATAGTACAATATCCAAAATCACAGACAATATCCAGTCTAATATGACCGTCTGGACTAGGCAGGAGGAAAGCAGGTGATGCATGCTTTTTTCCCCCTTCTTTTTGGAGACGACATTGACACAGGATTATGGAATATATCCTTACATTGCAAAGGTAATCAGCACCATCTGTATTCTGGGTCCCATCCTCTTTTACAGGTCCCGTAGCGGTAAACTGCCCGTCCGTGCGGTGGTGGCTGCCGCGGCAGTTACCAGCGATGCCGGTGCCAGATAATGTATTCGCTTTCTGCTATTCTGTCTCAGCCACCACCGCACGGACGGGCAGTTTACCGCTACGGGACCTGCCGGTCCGTGCGGCGGCCGCCGGTCCTACTGGCGGGACTGCTGGTCCTATCGCCGGCGATGCAGTGCGACTGCTGGTTGAACTAGCGGTCGTGCGGCAGTGTCTGCCGCTGCAGTTCCGAGGCAGGTGACGGTGCCAGAGAATGTATTCGTTCTTTCTACTATTCTGTCTTTGTTTCTGTCTAATAAAATATATTAGCTCTAATTACCAACACATTATTTCTTATTATGGCTTTATTCTGTCTTATTATGTCTTATTATGTCTTAAAGTGTACTGTAGGCTGCCACTAGACTGGCTGCTACTTGCTAATGTTTACTTTAGTCACAGGACCAGAGCATCATGCTGTGCAGTGCCATAGACATAATTGGCATAATTTTTGATATTGTCCGATTCTGTTTTCCATCCCTACTGCTATGTACAGCTGTAAAAGTATTGGCATCAAAATGTACTAGAGTAAATGTAGTCATTATGCGTAGTGTCTCATTTCAAGTTTTCAAATCTATAAAAATCTTTTGAAAATAACAGATCTACAAGCTCAAAATCTGTCATATCTCAACGCAATGTGAGCTTGCAGATCGGCTATTTTCAAATGGCCAGAATGTGTGTTGATGTGTTGGTTGATGTGTGTTTCATAATAATAATCAATACCCTAAATACAAGTTGTAAGTACAATATTTGGATCTGAGATGTAGTGTAGTGTAGTAAGTTAAGAAGTAAAAGTATTGAAAATTGGAAATACTCAAGTAAACTAAACATACATCAAACTACAGTACATAAATAAATGTAGGCCTACTTAGTTACTTTAGACCACTGCAATAATGTCCAGTTAATCAATATCCAATCTATTTCAATATAGGCATTTTCATCTGCTTTATGACTTGTTGTTCCCAACATTAAACACACAGTGTCGCTGTTGCCCTGATCTTCGTCTGCGCTAACTCCACTTGCTGTCTTTTTGCCTGACTTTCTCTTTAAATAAAAGTAAAGATGTCTTTTGTGTGTGTTTTTGAAATATATTTGTAATATGGCCTATACAGACATTGCTAGTTATTTTATATCTAAACGCTAGCAGTGAGGAGCATGATGAAAATGTTTTAAAAGTATGAGAAGAAATAAATGAATGAATAAAGATAATTCATAAAGAAAATAAAAATAAAGAATCAATCTCAATTCAATTCTATTCTACAGACAGACCATGTGAAGCAGCAGAGGATCTGTGTGAAGATAAAACAAAATAAAATAAAATAAAAATGTCTCAAACTAAACCTTTCTATAAGTTTTCCAGGTGCTTCTATGAACGCCTTTGTCCACGTTTCTGTGCACGTGTCTGTGTGTTTTGTGTTTAGAATCAATCGGCTGGTGTTTTATTACAAATCTTGACTTTAATTAGGCTTGTATGATGAAGCAGGGCTTGCTTTACAAGACGTACACATTTGAAACTTGGAGATAGGCTACGAGGTTTCTGCCCAACAGTGACGAGATTTTAGTGATTATGTTTGCGAGGAAAACTTTGAGATAACAGCCATTTTGGTTAGAACTGACTGAAAACAACTTTGTACTTCAAGTTTAAAATGATACCAAATAAATTCCAAATATTAACGAATGATCTCGCGGCACCCCTGGGTGCCCCGTCACCCACTTTGAAAACCCCTGCCTTATGGGAATGTATCTCAGAGAGTGTAGTTTGGTTCCATTTGTACACTCTGAGTTAAATTATTGATTTTACAGGGGTCTCAGAGATAGAAATGCCATTAAATGGGGGTCCGTAGCTTAATGCATGTCAAACTGGGGGTCCTTGAAATTAAAATGGTTGAGAAACACTGCTAGAGCCGTAAAAGATCTTCTCTTATGGGGGTCCCTGGCATTATCTTTTCAAACGGGAGTCCGTGGGCTAATAAGTGTCAATTTGGGGGTCCTTGACATGAAAAAGTTTTAGAAGCACTGCCCTAGAGGGTCCATTTGGTTCCATTAGCTGTGGGAGACCTTAATTAAAACCTTTGAGTGAGAACCACTAGAACTAGTGGACTCCTGGGGTCATATTTTCACCCTGCTAAACCCTAAATCCCTAACCTTCTTTGCCTTTGTTATCTATTTATTTGTTTTACTATTTTTTTTTTTTTTTTTTTTACTATAGTTCAAATAGCTGAGCTACAAGCGCAACGTGTCGATTTAGATCGGTTATTCGAAGTATTCTAAAACAAGGGTCTTCAACAGGGGGTCCGGGACCCCTAGGGGGTCCTCAGAGTTACTACAGGGGGGCCGCCAAATCTTTGTGTGATAGGATAATTATTTTAGATTAACAACTAGAACCCTCGCATCCCTGTTCTGAGAAGAACTTTGGCCTAAAATCGCAGATCTACAAGCTCACAACGCCTCGCACTGCGAAGCGTTGAGAGCTTGTAGATCGGCTATTTTCGGCAAATAGGTTGGGTGTGGAGGTAAAAAAAAGAGCTGACCAAGTACTGATTGTGATTAAAGTGATTAAATGTCTGAAGAAAAAACCCACATTAACACAAATCCTATCGACTGATGACAGTGCTGTCAAACAAGTCTATGAATGTATCTATGAAATCCATGAAAATGTGCAACACAGTTTTATACAACATGTAGAGGGGGTCCCTGCTTCATATCTCTCTCAGCTAAGGGGTCCCTGCTTCATCTCTCTCAGGGCCGTAGCGCCCTGAGAGCTTTCTCGAATGCGGACCCAGTCCCGCATTGTGTCGCGGCAGATTCCGAGATTCGTCAGTGCGAATGATGATGACTCATGACTGATTGATCATCATGATGATTCGTCACTGCCACTGGACAGTCTGGACTGGTCACAATCATGATCATTCGCATGACAATTTATTTCTATTTATTTATTTATTTGTTATGTATGTAACACTGGCCAAGGCCAGCCAGGCTGCGCCCAGCCCAGGCTGTGCTGAGCGATCGGCGCCCCCTTTGATGAAGAGTGCGGGGGCGGGGTAGTACCAATCTCATTCATCTCGCCCTGCTGCGACCGAGCGCAGGCTGCCTCTGATGCTCGAGTTTTTATGATTGATAATAAAAATGTTATTTTGACCCACATAGTAAGCAACTGGATCGTCTGGGTGAGATAAACCAATAGAGGGGGCGCCGATTATTTTATTTTTTTAATAAAAAAAGGCGGCCGCCTATACCGCCTATAGCTAAAAATGGCCCTGATCTCTCTCTGCTAAGGGGTCCCTGCTTCATCTCTCTCTCAGCTAAGGGGTCCCTGCTTCATCTCTCTCTGCTAAGGGGTCCCTGCTTCATCTCTCTCTCTGCTAAGGGGTCCCTGCTTCATCTCTCTCTCTCAGCTAAGGGGTCCCTGCTTCATCTCTCTCTGCTAAGGTCTCTCTCTGCTAAGGGCCCTGCTTCATCTCTCTCTCTCAGCTAAGGGGTCCCTGCTTCATCTCTCTCTCTCAGCTAAGGGGTCCCTGCTTCATCTCTCTCTCAACTAAGGGGTCCCTGCTTCATCTCTCTCTCTCTCTCTCTCTCTCTCTCTCTCTCTCTCTCTCTCTCTCTCTCTCTCTCTCTCTCTCTCTCTCTCTCTCTCTCAGCTAAGGGGTCCCTGCTTCATCTCTCTCTCTCAGCTAAGGGGTCCCTAGTGCTTCTTCTCTCTCTCTGCTAAGGGGTCCCTGCTTTATCTCTCTCTCTCAGCTAAGGGGTCCCTGCTTCATCTCTCTCTCTCAGCTAAGGGGTCCCTGCTTTATCTCTCTCTCAGCTAAGGGGTCCCTGCTTCATCTCTCTCTCTGCTAAGGGGTTCCTGCTTCATTCTCTCTCTCTCTCTCTCTCTCTCTCTCTCTCTCTCTCTCTCTCTCTCTCTCTCTCTCTCTCTCTCTCTCTCTCTAAGGGGTCCCTGCTTCATCTCTCTCTCAACTCAGGGGTCCCTGCTTCATCTCTCTCTCAACTAAGGGGTCCCTGCTTCATCTCTCTCTCTCTCTCTCTCTCTCTCTCTCTCTCTCTCTCTGCTAAGGGGTCCCTGCTTCATCTCTCTCTCAGCTAAGGGGTTCCTGCTTCATCTCTCTCTTAGCTAAGGGGTTCCTGCTTCATCTCTCTCTCAGCTAAGGGGTTCCTGCTTCATCTCTCTCTCAGCTAAGGGGTCCCTGCTTCCTCTCTCTCAGCTAAGGGGTTCCTGCTTCATCTCTCTCTCAGCTAAGGGGTCCTTGGCCTGAAAACGTCGAAGACCCCTGTTCTAAAATGTTTTTCAAAATGGTAAAAGGCAAAGAAATGTAGGGGTTTAGAGTTTATTTAGGATGGACAAACATAGAGCTCCAATGTGTCATAGTGTCATAGTAGATAAGTGTCAGACATGATGTGAAGACAAGCTGCAGACTGATACTCAGTAACTGGGTTTTATGATCAAAATAAGAGTATAATGGTGGTATGTACAAACAAAGATTCCATTCCATGATATATTCCATCATATTATGTCCATACATGGACATAATATGATTTATTGATGACTCCTGCCTGTCTATGATTTGACCTTTTGGCCTGTGTAACGACTTGCAAAAGTCGGTCTAGGGACCAGGTCACCACATATTATTCACACGGAAACCAAGTTGCAAAAATACAAAATATTTATTACAATGGAGGTTCGAGTGTGGTTTACAAAACCTCTCTTTTCTTTATATAAATATATTCAAAATAGTAGCAAGATATATATAGAGTCAGATGGTATTATCTCATATCTAGAATAAATATAATAATGCTACTAGGCGTTGATATACAATAGTTAGAAGAGGAGGTATCAATGTTCAGCTCACCAAGAGCAGCTGACGGCGCAAGGCCGCGGCGTCAAACAAATAACAAACAATTGGCTCACCAAACACCAGTTAACCCCAAAGCAACACAAGTAAACAAAATAATAATAAGACTACGTAAGAGGAAACGAAAATACAGAACTCAATTCAAATTCACCTTTCCGAGGGGTGTCAACCAAACAGCTTAATCAAAAGAAAAATACAGCATAACACAAGCAACAGGCAGCAACGGCGGGGAGGCTATGCTAAAGCAGGCTCTCCATGCGGTGGCTTGAGGGGCGCGCTTTTATGGCGACACCGCGGGCGGGGACGTCTCTCGGCTCCACGGTCATCACGTCACCGTCATCATCATCTCTCCGTTCTCTCCGTCTGCTGTGGCGGCCGGGATTGGCGGGCCCCTAAACCCTCCCTCTCCGCCCAGTGCCCGCGACGTTAGGGACATCACAGGTGGGTGGCAGCCAGCAGTCCTCAATATACCCCGTTCATCAAGTAATCAAAATTCCCATAATGATAATAATAATAAGCCTGTAATTAATGTTCTTGTGCCTCTCTGCCTCCAGTTCACAACAGGTTTTATAAAAGGGCTACAGCATCCTACTTCACATTGTGGCCTATATTGAACCCTAGGTCGTACAATCAAAGTGTTTTCCCCTGGCCTGGACTGCTAGGGTAGGATCTGAACACCATACAGTAGGCTGATGATGATGATGATGATGATGATGATGATGATGATGATGATGAGATGATGATGATGATGATGATGATGATGATGATGATGATGAGATGACATCTATTTCATTCATCCCTGAAGCAGCATGTCAGCGTGTCCTCAGTTTCAGACGACCTTTGCTGCGTCTCTCTCCCCATCTCTCCCCATTTCCTGTCAGACTACTGTTACTATCAAACAAAGGCATGAAAACATGTATGGAATCTTTAATCATGACCACAACACAGTTTTTGCTACTACTCCTACTAATGTTATCCAAAAGTCACACAACACGGTAAATATTACAATATGTCTTGAGTCATTTGATCAAAATGTATCCGTCAGATTTAGCCACTTCCATTTCAATTGGTTTTGACTGCCTTGCAAAATGTTGTATAAGTCCTGGGTTAGGCAACCCAGCCTGGCGGGGATCTGCGCTCAGTGGAGCGCTCTTTTCTAGTTGACTTCTCTGCTCACAGGGAAGGTGATGTCACTCACCTGACAACATTCTGAACATATAGCAGAATGGACACACACCCAGGCACACGCACACGCACACACACACACACACACACACACACACGCACACGCACACGCACACACGCACACGCACACGCACACGCACACGCACACACACACACACACACACACACACACACACGCTTAGTTTTCATAGCTTGTGGGGACATTACATAGACTTCCATTCATTTCCTGTGGCCTTACCCTAACCTCTATCCCTAACCCTAACCCTAACCCTAACCCTAACCATAACCGTTGTGGGGACCTACTATTTGGTCCCCAAAATGTCTATTTCTCCAATTCTACTATACTTGTGGGGACATTTGGTCCTCACATAGTAATATATACCTGTCCACACACACACACACACACACACACACACACACACACACACACACACACACACACACACACACACACACACACACACACACACACACACACACACATTGCAGGCAGTCACGCAACACTTTTTACGGTAGACATACAGCAGGCTTCCCCAATAAGCGGCCCGCGGGCCGCTGTCTGGCCCCCACCAACCCCAGTAATAATGGTAGTATAAGAGCAGCAACAACACTAGTATATCGGCGTTGTCGGGTGGAAATCTTGTATCTCCAAATTTGTACGTTCTTTCGCAAATCATACAAGGCCGTCGCACAAAAGTTGTGAAAACAGCAGATCTACAAGTACACAACGCCTCGCACCCGCGAGGCGTTGTGTGCTTGTAGATCGGCTGTTTTCACTAGTTTAAATAATTTTTAAAATGATAAATGCAAAACGAATGGTTTTGGACATATCTGACATTATCTGAACTGTTGTTGGAGTAGCGGGAACGCCGCCGTCGCCCCCTGCAATGCAGCCCTCGGCTTGGTACCCTGGACATAATTCGGCCCTTGGGGAAAACTAATTGGGGAACCCTGACATACAGTATAGTAGAGCTTTATTTTTTAAATAATTAGTGATTATGAACCCCATTGACATCATAACTGGTTACAGTTAAGAAATGTTCTTTATTTATCATTATAAATAATGAGTGATGTCTGAACCTTATCTTTCCAACCTGCCTCCCTGAACACACACACCACACCTGCCAGTGCTCTAAACCAATCATAATCTCTACTCATGTTGTATTTATTGACAGCTCCTGTGTCTGTTCATTTCAGAGCTTCAGTGAGGAATACGTCAGTCTGACTGCGTGGCTACGCGTGTGGTTAGTTTCTGCATACCTCTGCTGACACGCTTCTTACAACACAAGAACCCGCAGGTAAGACTTGATGAACTGAGGTGAAAGTATCGGCTCGTAGAATAGTAAGATTTAAGACCTTTCACATTTTGGCCACTGTTTAGTATCAGTGCTGTCTGTCATCTCCAAATGTACGCTGTCAGTCAGACATCTGACAGATAGACATACGGACATTTTGTGGTTTATTTTATTTGTTAACGTTTGTGTCACATTGCTCTGTGTTGCATGCTGGCTGACTGTGGTTGAGGTGTGCTAATGATGCTAATGATCGTTTGTTGTTGGAATAGACTAATAGTCTTACTAATTTACATAGAGAAAGAAGACATTAGTGCACACATGGGCAACATAAGGCCCGGGGGCCGGACCCGGCCCTTTGACCATCTCAGTCCGGCTCTCAAAGTCATTAAAGAAAAACTAAATGACTAAATGAAAAAAAAACTAATCTACATAGATATAAATTGATTTAACTTGACTGAGGTATACAGGTATGTACTCAAATGGTCATTAACTTGACCATTTGAGTACATACGTGTATACCTCCGTATGATGTACTCACATGTTTTATGTTTATAATGTAACAGGAAAACAGTCAACCTTGAGTTCTCATTCATAATATAATCTAATGTGTTTTATCAGTCACCTAAGGAGTGGTGCATGTCAGATAAGATACCGTATAACTTTATAGGCTCATTTAAAAGTTGATATGGCACTGACGCAGATTCTTTTATGTAACTAATAAACTATAATATCTTTATTGTAGGCCAGAGTACACCCGTACAGTACAGCTGTCTTGTTGTGAAAGGACCTCATTGTAAGTAGTCTGGCATAATTCATGCAGTTTTAACATAATTCTTATGTGTTATGTGTTTCAAGTTTCAATTCAATTGTACAATGTGTGGCCCTTCACTTACTTTATCGAAGTCAGTAAGGCCCTCTGAAAATAAATGTTGCCCACCCCTGCATTAGTGGATTTACTGTGACTAAAAAGTCTTACTAGTTTACATAGAGAAAGAAGACATTAGTGGATTTACTGTGACTAAAAAGTCTTACTAGTTTACATAGAGAGAGAAGACATTAGTGGATTCACTGGTACATACGTGTGAACTGGGAACCAACTGGAGGTTTTGGCCAAACACGCCTACACGTCGTGCTGAGTGTTTGCTATGACAACATAGGCTAACGGAAGTTAAGGTCATCCCAGAAGCAGCCTGCAGCGTACGCGTCGGCAGTTTCCAATCCTGATCCTGACGACCTTTGCTGCGTGAAAAATAATTCACTTTCAGCTTGCCTTTCATTGTCAGGAGGTATAAATATAATGGTTATACAGGCTACTGTCAGTGCTGCACTGGAGTTATGGTGGCATATAGGCCTACACACACAGATGTGCCATGTCAAAACATCACACGTCCAGCAAGACAGCAGATTGTCAGGGGATTTGCAGAACATTGAGCTTGTAGATCAGATTGGACATGCGTGCATGCTTCCAAATGGCATTGGCACCTCACTCGATCTGCCACATACGGGGACTGCCCCATAGGTCGAACTCCCGTTGGGTCGAACAGCGTCGGCAGGTTAGATAATCACCCGTGTCACGGTTACTGAGGTTAGGTTTAGGGTTAGGGTTAGAGTTAGGCATAGTTTTACTGAGGTTAAGATTAGGGTTTGGGTTAGAGTTTGGTGGTCGATCTAAAGGGTGTTGGACCTAATGACATGTTACCCCCCAACCGCCATTGCTATGAGAACATAATGCTAACACGGTTATATGGCCTACGCTCGACCCAAATATTATCTTTATATTGGCCTACATAAACGCCAGGTCTGCTGCCACACTTCTTTCTTTTAACTCATTTGCTGCGATGCCCGAGGAGCCTGGAAAAATCCCACTGTACCGCGGTGCCATGCCCGAGGAGCCCGGAGATTTAATTAGCTTTAATCATTATGAAACAATTAAAAGTATGATCGCAGTTTATCGCTGATTCGGGCTCTTTAGGCCCGCCTCCTAACTGTATCCGGCCGTATTTCCGGTTTTGACCGGATCTAGGTTTCCGTATCCGGTCTAAGGCCGCGTCATAGCTCCGCGCCCCATAGGTTTCCATTGTAAACAAAGGAAGGAGCTGCACGGCCATAGAATGGTCTTTTTTCACACGTTTCTTTTTTTAAATTTGGTAGCTGTTTGATTCCTCTACCCGCCTGGCATATGATCTGCGCACATATCGTCTGCTATGTGTGCGAACGTGCCCATGTGTTACATAGCACACAGCTGGCTGTTTCCAATGTTTTTTTATGCAAACACTGGCGGATACAGCCTGGCAACGGATACCGATGTCTCTGGTTCACATTGACACATTTCCTGGGGCAATCTGCCCAGATCATGCATGTCATGCATGTCTTCTCTTCTTTTTTAGTTTTTTACTCTCAAAAAAGTATCTGCAATGTAATGCATTTGAAACTACATTGTAGTGTACATCATGGGGTGACCACTGCTTGCCTCCTGTGAATTGTTTTACTTTAATTTTTGTTTATTTTATTTTTATTTTGTTGATGAGTGAGGTCAGCAGACAAAGTGACATGAGTGAGATGAAAAAAACCTGAGTGAAATGTGCCAATGTCAACCAGAGACATCGGTATGTCTATTTCAATGGGGCTTTTTTTATTCGAAAGCTGTCATCGAGTCTACACGTCTACTAGATGAGTCGCGCACAGATCGTGCACGATGCGTGCATGTGCTCACGTTAAAAGGTAAGGACAATTTGGCAGGAAAACAGTTCAGCCTATGTTTAAAATAGCAGCAAATGAGTTAAACCAACCTTGCTATCATTACAAAAACCACAGGGAACTCATGTGAAATCAGGTGCGTGTGTGCCAGGCACATAGATCACTAGAGCTTTGTTGACAGTGTGTGTAGGTGCCCCCCCCCCCAACCTACTCAGTGGCGCCGTCGTCTCACGCACAGAAAATACAGATTTAAAAGACTGTCAACACGTTGTGCTGTGAGGAGTTTTTGGTTTCGAGATTTAGTGATTTGGTACGCAACCATGATGGAAAGATAAACGTGCATGGCATGGCAGCACTGTGTGTGCATGAGCGTGCGTGCGTGAGTGTGTGTGTGTCCAGGGATGGATTACCCAACGGGCACAATGGGCCCAGGGGCCCTGAGCTAAGGCCAGCCCTGAGCTTGAGCCTCCGTGTGACCGCGTCACTGTTATTAATGTTGCGCTTTGTGTCAGGCAATGGGCTTATTCATTCATGTCAATAAAAGAACCCCAAAAGTCCTAAACCATCATGATACATGTTACTATAAGTGTTTAACCCCTCAGTTTATCAATAGGTTTAGAGGGAGGGATCCAAAAAGCAAGTGCAAAACAAGAATAAGAACATTAGATGTTTTAATGTTCACACATTACAACAATGAGGGGCCCGTTTAGATAAATCAGGGTAGATAACATAACATCATTATGTTATCTAAATGGGCCCCTCATTCATACCATAGCATCACACTTGTCTGTATGGTTCTTAAGTATGTGTTACTAGTGTTAAGCCTTATCTGACTGCCTGGAACAAGTGAGGTTCTTTACAGAAACATGAAAACCTGTATCAAATATGAAAAATGAATCATGTATTATTAGCATATTGTTAGATTGTGGCATAAAGAATAAGTTGAAGGGTAGCACATTCAAATCATGCAATATTATTTCATACAATTTACTTTTTCTTATTTTGGAAACAATTAAATTGCCCATATCAAACTGCAAAACATACATAATATAGTTCCAACTATTCTAAGCATTTCAGGGGCTTATTTTTGGCACATTAAAAACTATTTTGGAACACACACCGCACATCAGGGAGCAGTTTACTATGAAAACCTGCAGCATTCGTCACACTTTGCCTTCACATTTACTCTGGCATACAGTACTGTTGCCTAGCACCGTCATTTCAACTTTAAAACGCTCACATGACTTGGGCTTTATACGGCCAATAGGGACGCTTTGTAAGTGTTGCGTCTTTGCACGCCCTGACGGTCGCTTCTCGTCCTTAGGGCGTCTTACTGGTATTACTATCCCTTTCAGGAGTAAATGTCCCCACAGAATGAGTGGGATGTGGGAAACACATTGTGAGGAATATGACGACATGTGAAGAGGTGCTAGTTTTTTATTATGGACCTAGTTTCCCTATCATCCAGCTGGGCCCACTCAGTGCCAACATGCGTCCCATTCATAAAAAAACCTTGGTGTTATCTTTGATAACACATTTAAGCTTGACAAGCAGATCAGCCTGGTTGTTAAATCCAGTTTTTTTCCAATTAAGGCTGCTGGCCAGGATAAAGGCCGTCGACCTGGAGAGGGACGTCCATGCTTTTATTACCTCAAGGCTTGATTACTGTAATGCCTTGTATGTTGGTATTGACCAGTCTGCCCTCAGGCGTCTGCAGCTTGTGCAGAATGCTGCCGCACGCCTCCTCACTGGCAAGAAAAAGCAGGATCGCATTACACCCATTCTTGCTTCTCTTCATTGGCTCCCCGTCCGTTTTAGAATTGATTTTAAAATGTTATTGTTTGTTTTTAAAGCCCAAAATGGGCTGCCCCCCTTGTATTTATGCGAGCTCATTCATCCTTGCATCCCAGCAAGATCTTTGAGGTCGGCTGACCACCGGCTCTTGATTGAGCCTGGTGCCTCTTGTAGGACCAGAGGTGACTGAGCTTTTGCTGTGGCCGGTCCCAAGTTATGGAATTCCCTGCTTTTTAATATTCGTTGTGCTCAGTCCCTTGGTGTTTTTAAATCATTATTAAAGACCATTTTTTTCTCCCTGGCTTTTAACACTGTTTGACTATTGAAGCCTTGTATTTTCTTCTTTTTATTTCCTCTGTTATGTTACTTGTTCAGCACTTTGGTTCAATCTGGGTTGATGTAAATGTGCTATATAAATAAAGTTTGATTTAATTTGATTTGATCAAAGATATTTTCTATAAATGTCAAAGCAATAGTTGGGTGATACATGTGACAGTCTCAAACTGATCTGGCAAAGGGATCTGGGTATGGATATTGAAGATGAACATTGGGAAGGACTAATAGCAAATGCAGGAAATGATAGATATTACTACACACTGACTAGATTACAGAAAATGGGATTATCAGAGAGCAATACATGTTGGAAATGCAAAGAAGAAGCTGGCACATATACTGTAACCATATGATTTGGGAATGTCGCATGGTGCACCCTTTCTGGTGTAAAATTCTTGAATATCTATGGAAATGGGTGGGACTCACCCTAAATGAAAGACATATGGGATAGTTTTCTAACGTATATGACTCTTATATGAAGATGTGAAGGTGTTCCTACTTTTATTTATTTGTATTTATTTGTATATCTGTAATAAGTTGGACTGACTGACTGTATGTATCTGTATTTTTTGTTGTGCTGCACTTTATCATAACCACATTTTGTACTAAGAAAAAGAAAAGAAAACATTTTAAGTTCTGGTTCAGGTCACATCATATTCATAATTTTCACTCCCAGCACCTTATATGTATGCATATTTTAATAACTTTACCTTTAGCATAACAGTATGATCTAACTATGTTTTATCAATTTGTTCTTAATTATTATAAGATGATGACAACATCTGAACCAGAACTGCACTCTATCGAGGTGCCAACTTGTGCCTTGTGCACAAGTAGGCCAAAGAAACATGATGGCATTTTTGCCATTATTCTCCCTGAGATTATGTTGTGAGGAAAACATTGAGATAATAGACATTTTCATGGCACCCCAAGGTGCCCCGTCACCTACTTTGAAAACCCCTGGTTTACCTGATTAGAGTTGTATTACACTTGATCTGTTTATCTGATCTACAAGCTCACAGCACGTGGCAGGGAGAGGACAGGGTTACTTGAGGACAGTAGATCAGGTTGTAGATCAGATAAATAGTTTCAGGACTTGAGGACATTAGATCAGGTTGTAGATCAGATACATAGTTTCATGAAGGAGAACATGTTCTGTGTTGATGAGAAAGTCTTAAAGCAGCATGTGTGATGAACCACATGTCAAGCTGACAATGAGGGCAGCCGCACACATCTTAAGACAAATACATTAATGACGGCATGCGACGCATCATTGCAGTGCAATGCAGTGCCAGTACTAGTAGTTGTGTTCTGTAGCAAACTTTAGCCAGCATATTAGATTCATTATTTTACTCACCTGTTTAAGTAAGGGTGAGGATGAAAGAGAAGGTTTTGTTCCATATGCCTACATATTGTCTTGGTTTCAGAGAGCAGGGTAAATACTAACTTTTGCCCCAAAGTCTTGTGTTTATATTCCACTAATTCATGCCCGAGCGTGGTGTTGTTGAGCGGTGGTCACACCGTCTCTTTAGCGTGACCGTGTGTATGCGTCTATGCATGTGTGTGTGCGTGTGTGTCTGTGTGTCGAGCTGTGTAGCTTGAGTGTAGCCGCGGCCGGGAGGTGAACCCAGGACCCCGACACCCCAGGCATGTGCGCTAACCAGTCAGCCAAAGAGCCAGGCTCGTTGGCAACAGCCAACGCACCCACCGTATAGCCTACATGAGTACCACTGGGTGACCAGAGAGGTGCTGTTGAGCAGCTCTGAAATGTAACAATTAATGGACACCACCGCTCAGTTCACACTTGTGTGATTTTATTATTAGCTTGAGTGGACAAAGCCAAGTCATTAAAGGAGTAGTTCACCCCCAAAATGACTTTTTTTCTATTGATTACTCATGCCACGGAGACTAGAGTTCAATAATATTTTTTGGTTTTTGTCACATTCCTAAGACAAAAATTTGATTTGAGTAAATTTACCCCCATTGATTCCGGATGGTGACCCGTTTCGAAACGGGTCACCATCCGAAATGAATGGGGGTAAATGTATTGTTATCACATTTTTGTCTTAGGAATGCGACAAAAAACTAAATATATTATTGAACTCTACTCTCCATGGCATGAGTAATCAATAGAAAAAAAGTCATTTTTGGGGTGAACTACTCCTTTAAGGGGCCCGGGGGCCAATAGAACTCTGTTTCATCTCTAAACACACTTTTATTTTGAAATCCTAGCCTACTACTGGAAACAGAAGCAGCAGCCACCAGGCTACTTCAATATTTTAAATGAACTTAATTTTCAGGCTGCGCTGACTGGCCTTCAAATCCTGTGTTAAACACTGCTATAGCACGGTGTGTGTGTGTGTGTGTGTGTGTGCGTGCGTGCGTGCGTGCGTGCGTGCGTGCGTGCGTGCCTGGCTACGTGTGTGTGTGTGTGTGTGTGTGTGTGTGTGTGTGTGTGTGTGTGTGTGTGTGTGTGTGTGTGTGTGTGTGTGTGTGTGTGTGTGTCAGGGAGCAGTTTACTATGAAAACCTGCAGCATCTGTCACACTTTGCTTTCCCATTTACTCTGGCATACTGTTTCCTAGCACCGTCATTTCAACTTTAAAACGCTCACACGACTTGGGCTTTAACGGCCAATAGGGACGTGTTGTATTACAAGTCTGTTGTTTCCGCACAACCTTGGTGGTCGCTTCTCGCCCTTAGGGCGTCTTACTGGTATTACTAGAGAAAATGTCCCCACAGAATGAGTGGAATGTTAGAAACACATTGTGAGGAATATGACGACATGTGAAGATCAAAGATGTTGTAGGATAGTTGTTTACTTCAGGGGTTCTGGCTCAGGTCACCCCTAAATATTATTTTCCTCTGAGGCACCCCTACTGTACATTTTATTCATCATTCTCACTCCCAGAACCTTATTCATTCTATATTTTAATATTACCTTTGGCATAACAGTGTGATCTAACACATTTCTTAATCAAAATTGTTAATCTTTTTGTTCTTAATTACTATAAGATGATGACAACATCTGAACTAGAACGGAACTCCATCAAGGTGCCAACTTGGGTCTTGTGCACAAGTAGGCAATTGAAACATAATGGCATTTTTGCCATTATTCTCCCTCAGATTATGTTGTGAGGAAAACGTTGAGATAATAGACAGTTTGGTAGAACTGAAAATCTTGTGGCACCCCTGGACTGCCATCATGGCACCCCAGGGTGCCCCGTCACCCACGTTGAAAACCCCACCTGATTAGAGTTATTATGCTTGATCTGTGTATCTGATCTATAAGCTCACAGCGTGTGGCAGGGAGAGGACAGGGTTACTTGAGGACAGTAGATCAGGTTGTAGATCAGATAAATAGTTTCATGAAGGAGAACAGGTTCTGTGTTGATGAGAAAGTCTTAAAGCAGCAGGTGTGATGAACCACATGTCAAGCTGACAATGAAACACATTAATAACCTGTGACAGCATCAAGGAATGTAGAGTCACTATAGTCTGATGTCACACAGGACTCCTAACTTTAAACCTTTAGGTTGGAGGTGTGATGGTGATTGTGGACCCCAGAAATAATGATGTCTGAACACCAGCGACATCATAAACTTTGTCATGATAGAAAAGATATTTATTTTTCAATATGAAACAAGAGTTTTTTCAAAAGTTCTTGAAATTTCGAAATTCACGTCATGTGAGAACGGCCACTTATTTAGTGTGGCGTCTGAATTTTCACGGCCAACGACCTAGTAATTTTTGCTGAAACTACCGGGAGAATACAATTTTCCCTGCAGTAAAAACACATAGTGAGTTTTTTGACAAGTAGGTGCATACAAGGAGGAGCCAATAATAAAATTAAAGCATTGTATTTGGAAACGGCGTCTATACCAGTATTCAGACTTTTAGCACATAATATTACACACCTTTAGAAACACATTGGTGAAGACATTTCTTGGTAATGATTTAGTTCCCAGATTTTCTCATGTTTCTCTTATTATAATATATTAATTATAATGATATGTTGTATGAACATGTTAAACTTTTTACATGTTATCCATGAGTCCCTGATCAGTGCTCTAAACCAATCACAATCTTTACTGATAATGTTGTCTTTATTGACAGGTCCTGTAGCCAATCATCTGACACTCTACACCAGGGGAAGGCAACCTTAGGCACGGTGCCAACATTGGCACAGTGGAGGGTGATCACTGGCACACTGGCAGAAGTGAGAGAGAAGTGTTTATTTTCAAATCAAATATTGTTTTAAACGTGGTCAATTAAATTAGGTCACCCCGTTTGCAGCATATTACATTCCTGCACATGATTCTACATTCATTAATTCAGAATCATTAAAAAACCCAAGTTTGACCCCTCCCATGCTACTTAAAGCAGATCTTTTGGGGGTGTTTTTTTTTTCTTCTTTATAGTATAGTGTATAGCAGGAGTGGGCCACTATATGTCCACATTCACTCCAGAGGGCCACAATGCATACACAGTCAAAATTTGCAAAAAAAATAGTCGATCTACAAGCTCAAAATGCATCGCAACGTGGAGCGTTTTGAGCTTGTATATCTACTATTTTAGCTATTTTTGAATTGGAATCTGGAATTATTTTTAGCTATTTTAATTGGATTCTTTAGAAGTATAATTTTTATTTAATTTCAAATGCATTTATATGACTGTTCTTATGCTAACTTTATGTACTCAAACTCAAATACATTGGACAAAAAAGACTTGTGCTGAGTCATTAAGCTACTAATATAGACTAAAAAAGACTTGTGCTGAGTCATTAAGCTACTAATATAGACTAAAAAAGACTTGTGCTGAGTCATTAAGCTACTAATATAGACTAATAAAGACTTGTGCTGAGTCATTAAGCTACTAATATAGACTAATAAAGACTTGTGCTGAGTCATTAAGCTACTAATATAGACTAAAAAAGACTTGTGCTGAGTCATTAACACATGGGCTGCTAAGGTTTATAACATTTATAGCTGTTGCTGCTGCCACCATTGACTTACGCTTTGTTTTGACGTGCCTCGCAAGCTTCGTGCGTGTGCACGTGCGTGTCCAGAGAAGATTGAGGAGGATAATCCATGTGTTTACAAACGCTCACAAAACTAAAATCCAAAAATCGCGGTAAAATCGCGGTAAAGTGTCGCCGTGAAAACAATCAGCTCTCTGCTTCCATGGGGCTGTTTTCATGTCATTCTTAGATAAAGCCGTTCTTATGTTTCAAAGTAGAATCAAAGCAATGTTAAGTCCTTCCGTGATGTCTTCCCCAGAGGGGCTGCCAGCACTGACTGGGTGATGTAATGCACTCAGGTCATTCAAAGGGCAGCTGCAGTCTCAAAAAGTTAACTGTTTGTTGCCTCGTCTGTGAACGATATAACTTCCTGTGGCAGGGGGACACCTAGTGGCCATAACTGGTCCCTGAACGAGTTTGGCTCCCCAAGTGTTAAGCTACTAATATAGACGGCTGTAATTAAAGTGAGTCAAGTTTGCATGGTTGGAATTGTAACAGCTGAAATCAATAATATATCACTATTGCAATATTAACCTGCGGGCCGCATTAAGTGAAGGTGGGGGCCGCATGTGGCCCCCGGGCCACCAGTTAGAGTGATGGGCCCAAATTTTTACCCCCTATAAATAAAATTGCTCAATGCTGACAGGCGGTCAGCAGGTGGTTTAAAGCTATACTGTGTAAGTTGCTCAACTAGTGGTCAGTAGCGGTATTGCTTTTTTCGGCCGTTTTTCGGCCGGAGTCGTTGCAGACTGCACGCCACATGCACACACACACACACACGCACGCTCGAATGCACGCACGCACGCACGCACGCACACACACACACACACACACAGGCTAAGTTGGACTATTGCGTGGGAAGCAACAACAGCAAACAGATAAGGGGGGGGGGGGGGCAGTGAGCAGCTGCAGAGTCAGGACGACAGTCAGGATGTGTCAGCTCTAAAGACAATAGAAAGCAATGCAGTTAAACAGGCATCGTCACTTTATTACACAACACCTTAAAGCAAGACGCTCCCAAACCAGACAGACACAGACAGACAGACAGACAGACAGACAGACAGACAGACAGACAGACAGACAGATGCCAGTAATCAGCCCGTGATTACGGGGCGTTGCTAGGGGCAACCAGTGAAATCTCAAGCCACTGCAGTATTTTATTGTAGATCTTTAGTTATCATAGTATTGTATTGTTGATGTTTAGTTATCATAGTATTGTATTGTTGATGTTTAGTTATCATAGTATTGTATTGTTGATGTTTAGTTATCATAGTATTGTATTGTTGATCTTTATTTATCATAGTATTTTATTGTAGATCTTTATTTATCATAGTATTTTATTGTAGATGTTTAGTTTTCATAGTATTTTATTGTTGAGCCTCAGTTGTAACTGTACTTTTTAAGCCATGGATTCATCCTGTTTGAGAGGACAGGGTTACTGGAGGACAGGAGCAGATCAGATCAACATATCTTAAATATCTGTGGTTTCATGAAGGAGAACAGAACAGGTTTTCTATGATGATGACAAAGTCTTAAACTATGAGCAGGTGTGATCAACAGATTAATGAAGGCGTGACATTTGAAAGGAATGCAGTTTGACGGAGAGGAGAGGAGAGGAGAGGAGAGGAGAGGAGAGGAGAGGAGAGGAGAGGAGAGGAGAGGGCAGAGCTGGATGATTGACAGGTGTCAGTTATGTTTGTCAGTGAAGTAGTACTGCTTGAGGGGCCATGTGACTACACACGCACGCACGCACGCACGCACACACACACACACACACACACACACACACACACACAGCAGTGGCATCAATTGGGTATGGCAAGGTATGGAAGCTGCTATATTTGGCTCCAGGGGAAAAATACATTCATGAATGTCTCTATGACTATCGTATGCTGTTATCCATCCATCCATCCATCCATCCATCCATCCATCCATCCATCCATCTTCAACCGCTTATCCGGAATCAGGTCGCGGGGGTAACAGTTCCAACGGAGACTTCCAGATTTCCTTATCCCGAGCAACTTCCTCCACTCCCTCAGGGAGTATACTGAGGCGTTCCCAAGCCAGTTTGGAGATATAATCCCTGCATCTGGTCTTTGGTCTGCTACGGGGTCTCCTCCCACTTTAAACTAACTACAATGCAAAATAGAACAAAATGATTGCTTTCACAAAGTATTATACTGTATTCTCCACGACACTTGTATCCCCCCTATCTTAACAAATGGTTTATTCCCCGGTTCAGAAGGTCATTTTTTTTTTCAAGTGTGGCAACTGACTGCCACACACTCAAGTAAACATGTTTACTTGCGCCTGCGGTAAAATAATACTGTCTGATAGTAATCATCATCATGTGGACACAGAGTGGACACAGAGTGGACACAGACTGGCAGACAGACAGGCACAGCACACTAGAGGATGACATTTGACATTTCCTGTGGGTCCCGTGTGATTCCCGCAGGACAGGAGTCAAGTGGGCAGGACGGGAATCATCCCAGACCAGTTCATCAAACCGCAGAAATAAATTGCACAGGAAAGTGAGGTCTTTGAACTGCGAACATTATACAATTATACATTATATAATAATAAACATGATATCAAATATAATATGGATCAAAATAGAAAAACATCTGCACGATTTCTTTTTTTTTTTTTTTTTTTCGGGAGCGGGAGGTGAACGGGAGTGATTTTGACCAGGAGCGGGATGGGACCAGGAGTCATTGTACAGGAGTAGGACAGGACGGGATTAATTTTTTTACTCTGGCCCAGGATTTGGATGGGACAGGATTTTTTCTGCGGGAGTGGGAGGTGACTGGAGTGAAAATCCACTCCCGTGTCATCCTCTACAGCACACCAGACAGACGCAGCCACGGTCTGTTTATTGTTTCTGCTCGCAGGAGGTCCTGCTCGTCTCCCACCAGAAAATTTTCTCTGTCTTTAATATTCCCTGAGTTTTATTTTGTTTATTATTGTTAAAATCAGTGTTGACGTTTGTGTGACAGACATTTATGGGGCATTTGGGAAAATACGGAACAAACCGATATCCTTATTGGTTCAATTCGGCACGCAACATTTCATTCCCAAATATGGAAGAAATCCGTATTTTACGGAACGGGTGGCAACCCTACATAGAACGAAACCTGGCAAGCGAAGTATAAGCCAATAAAAGCTTGTGTTCCTTATATGGCTCAGCTGTGTCGGCCAATCACATTGCCTAATGGAAGAACTAGGAAGTGTCCATCTTTTACTACTGGTGGTGTAAATAAGGAGTCTACGACACAAGGAGATCTGTCACAACTACTCCATCCTGATGACGGTAATAATTTGTTTTGTAATGATTGTTTGATATACTCTTATGAACATATGATTAAATGGATGCAGACTAGAATGAGCCGTTTTGTATCAATATTATTATATCATAATTGTTACGGTTTTGAACCCTTCACCTCCACCTTCTACCTCTAGAGTGCGCCAGTGCACTATCCTCACACTGCCACCTAGACACTCAGGCTCAACTCAGTGTTTAGCACACCTGCTCCCATTCTCCAATCAACACCAGAGTCTTCAAGAACCCTAGCTTGACCGCCACTCCTCGCCAGAACCTCCCAAAGAATTACCTGACCTGGATACCTGCAGTGCCATTACCTGCCGTCACCATTGTTCTGGACCGTTTTTTTGGCTACCGACCCTCACGCCTGGACTCAGACCAATCTCTTGGATCTCGCTTATATTAACTCATTTAGGCCTAGGATTATTGACTGCTTTAACCATTGAAAAATAGCAGATATACAAGCTCACAGCGCTGCACCGAGTGCCGCGCTGCGAGATCTGCTATTTTTGAAAAATCATGATTTTTCTTTCCAAGTCTTTGAATATATCTATTTAAAAGCGAACATTTGTAACTCAAATATTTGCTTCTGAGGGGTCCGTGGAACAACATATTTTGAGATGGGGGGTCTGTGGCTAAATACCTGTAATTTTGGGGGTCCTTGACATCAAAAAGTTTGAGAACCACTGATTTAGAGGAAGGATTTAGAAGTCGGGTCAAAGATCGGGTCACAGATATTCAAAGACTTGCACTCGTTTTCACGACTTTTCAAAAATAGCAGATCTACAAGCTCGCAGCGCGGCACTCGGTGCCGCGCTGTGAGCTTGTATATCTGCTATTTTTCTAAAGTTAAAGCATAAAATAACGGTTAAAGTGGTTCAAATCTAACGCGACTCTGGCGATTTATATATTAGATTTATATATTATATCTATACCTTTTGTGCCTACTTTTGAACATTAAAACGCCCTGTGAGGCCTTAACTCCTTTTTGACTCCTGAGTGGTTGCATACGCGTTCAAACTCAACCAAGTCTTAACAATAATAACGTTAGTGAAATCATAGACAGGCAACAGCACGGTTTGCAAATGCAAATTTCATTTAGCATGAATATTTACAGCAGCAAATTGTGAAGATACTATTAAGCAGTGACCAATCAATATGCACCTCTTTATGCTATCGATATGGCTCGCTATCATTAATTAATGCTCTGCTACGCGATCATTTCGGTTCATATCGCTGCATCCGTGCCAAAGTGGGTGTTTAATTGTTTAGTAACAGTTTGTGATGTGTTCATCTACTCTTGATAAGTTCTAAGCTAAAGTTACCAGTAGTTCATGTATTTTGCTTGCTTAAATTACGTTTGTCTGTCAAGTAAGACAGCATGCCTATATATAGTTTGGTTTACAGCCCAGTAAAATATGTTAAAATGTTTATTATATGGATTAATTGTCTCGATCTCGATCTTCAAGTTGATGTGCGGTTGTATTCAGACTCAGAGGTCATTCCTTCTACGTTCATGTCCTGGCATGCTAGTATTTAGAATGTTTTGATACAGTATTAAAGGTTATGCTCACAGTTTTGATAAATAATCCAGAGCCTAAATACTTACAGAACCCCTGATATTAAATTATATAAACCTAATTGGATGTATGAATGAATGAACCATTGTAAAGCGTGTTATTGCGATCGAAGGTCGCATTATACCCTGAAAAACCTTGTCGCTTGTCTGACCTTCTGTCCGTCCGTACAGGAAGTGATGTCGGTGTGATGTCACATACAGGAAGTGGTGTCACGTGACATCACTTTTATGCTCATATTTCTGTACCACATCACTGTGACTCACTGTCACTCTGTGCCACATCACTGCTCTGAAGTTGTAAAGCGTAAAACCATTGTAAAGCGCTTTGAGTAGTTAGATTAAACAATATAAACCTAATTGTACTGTATGTATGAATGAACCATTGTAAAGCGCTTTGAGTACTTAATTATGCTTCATTATTATGTGGTGATGTTTAATGCTTCCTCTTTATTGATGTTTATGTGTTGCAAACTCTTTGGCTTGGGTCATGTTGCAGGAGCGAGGACACAAACTTTGGGCTTTGGGCTACAGTAAATGGTACTAAATAAAGTGCCGGCTTATTGTCTATAAACTGACAGAAAAGCAACTTGCAAGCATGCCTCCACCCTCTAAAATTGGTAAAATCGAAGAGCTGTAAATGAAAACATTTTAACACTCATTTTGTATTTGTTCTAAACACTTTTTAAAATATGAACCCATGTTGTAAAAAAAAAAAAAAAAAAAAAAAATCCTTTAATCTAGCTCGGTCACAGACAGACATAAGGATGTCATGGCATGTCATCCATTAATACCACAGTTTTGCTGCTGTAATGTGATACTTTGTAATATCTTTAACTTTGAAGAAATCACTGAAAACTTAAGGTATTTACTATTTCACTGGTTACCATATCCTACTCAAGCTTTTGCTGTAGTTACCACATTTTAGTAGGCCTACAATGAATGTGCTACCTTGTCTCTGTTGAAATGTGCTCTTTATTGGTGAATAGACTAACTGATTCTCAAAGATTTGCATTGGTTCACCACATCATTTTGTTGTTCTCTTAGTTGTGGGCTCGCTGAAAGCGAACCCTTGTATGTTATCTTCATTATTTATATTCACCCTGCCACTGAGGCTTCATTTAACAACCTTTAAGTTATCTGTTCCCCATACGTTTTAAACTGTACAATTATTTCACCACATGAGTTAAAGTCACTGTTTATTAAGTTACGGGGAAATGTATTTGTTTGTACTGATCTATTGATTGATTGATTGATTGATTGTAGACTCCATGGTAGGGAGCCTGTTAACACACCGGGTGCCCACGAGGTGTCTACGCGTCAATTTCTTTGATGTCGCTGGAGGCCCAACAACGCGTTTGACGCGTTTACTGTATTTACTGTATAACTTTATATCTCACCGTTAGGTTGGGGCTGCGCCTGGATGTAGCCCATTAGCCGCTAGTCGCTTCGAGTCGACGCTGAGAGCATCGCGCGGCCGTTTTTGTCCGTATACTCCAATGCATTTCCCCATCTTTACAGCCCTTTATCTCCGATGTTTGTTTTATGGCTAAAACTGTGGCCGCATGCGGCATAATGTCCAAATTTTATTGGCAATGAACAACTATGAATCTACACTGATCCCTACAGTAAGTTACACAATAACATCCTGTCTGACCAAGTGACGTCATCACGCATGCATTGACGCAACAGGGCCCTGTAGAACTGTGTATTCTTCAATGGTGTGGCTATGGGGGCGCTCAGAGGAGATGACTGGCGCCACCTAGTGGGCAGTCGATGTGTTAAGCACACATGTGCTCAATCAGAACGTGTGCAGAACCATAACCAACTGGGGGTTAATGTGAATTGAGTTTAACTATATTTATTATTTATTAGTTGAGTAATGTGACTTTAAATGTGTTTATGTATTGTATGAATTGTATTGTCATGGAATTGACATGGAAACATATTGTCTCTGGACATGGAACAGTTGTATACTGGTTCATAGGTAAATGGTGGATGCCATTTAAGATTGGTACGGTCCGGGGGAGGGGCTTAGACTATTTAAGGGGACCTGCCACCTGTGCTTAGGCAGTCAAAGTAGGACTGTGGATCTGAAGGGACCCAATGCCAATCTGGCCAGGCTGTTGGAAATAGTTTTCAGTTTGTGCTGTATTTAGTGAGCACCATTTTACTGGGACACTGAAAGGTGAATAAAGCACTTGCTGTTTTTGCAAAGAAGGACTCTGTCTTGCTATTTTCCTTTTTGAGTATTTTTCAAGTATTTGAGGTTTAAATTCAAGTGCCTTTTTGGCCAAACACTACTCTCACTCATGCAGAGTGTGACAAAGTTATCCAAAAAAAAAAAAGGAGAAAAAAAAGACAGTACAAAAGGCAGGGCCCTTAGCCAATGAGGATCAGCGTTCTTGGCGACATCACTTTAGCCAATGAGGGAGAAGCGAGCCCACACTGTTTTGTAGGAACAGTATTTCTATTTCATTTGATAATAAAATGCTTGATCCATTGTGTGGACACTATATCTGGACAGATGACAGGAAGAAGCAGTAGCCATCGTTGAAGTAGTTTGGTAGGATTCACCCCAAAACATGGGCTGCAGATTGTTGTAGTGTTGTTGTTTGTTGTTTCTATTCTGATTATGTTGAAGGTTTGCACAGGGCTCTACGCCCTTTATTGTCCAGGCTCAGATTCTTCTCGCCCCCCCTTGTGGCGAGAAAATAACTTCTGGGAACTCAGATTGTCTTTGAAGGTACATTGTGTTGTTTTGGTCATTTGTTTGGGGGACGGTATTTTAATGACTTATTTTATGTTAATGGAAAATCAGTGGCAGTAATGAAACGCCTGCGCTCCAGAGACTACAGTGGCAGTGAACGAGAGGCAATATATGGAAAATAATCTTGTATATAAAAGTAGTCCAACACGGTTATGAATTAACTATTAGTAGCCTATGGTATACTCGTTGCAAGTTCGTTAGGAAAAGCTATATATTAAGATAATGTTAGTCTTTTTGGGGCAAGAAATGTCAGCATTGTGGAATGTTTTCTACCTGGTCATGTTTGGCCACGTTTGTCTTTTGCAATCCTCCCAATGTCAGGCCACGGAGCACTAGTATGTGAATGTGGCCCAGGTGGATATTTCATACGTTTTGGATGTAAAACAAGTGTCCAAATCAAATCATCCATCCATCTGCCTCGACCGCTTATTCCGAATCGGGTTGCGGGGGTAACAGTTCCAACTGAGACTTCCAGAGTTCCCTATCCTGAGCAACTAACTCCACTCCCTCAGTAGTCCATGGGCCAGACGGGTTGTCGGTATCAAAAAGGTGGCAAAGGTTACCATGCATTTTTGAAAAGCTCTATATCTGATGATAACCCTTTCGTAGACACAGCTAAATTGGTGTTATCAGCCACTAGAGTTGGTGTCCCATTAACTTTACATTACAGGGAAAAAAAGCAAAAAAAATAATTTGCTTTTAGTAGCATAAGAGGGGTCAAACTAGGGGTTTGTCATGATGCCGAATCCATTGCAAACATTTGTTTTACACAAAAAACATTCCTTGGGCTATACATGGCCTCAGAAATGGCCATTTATGGCCTTTCATGGCCTCTTCTGAGGCCATTTATAGCCCAAGGAATGTTTTTTTTTTTTTTTTTTTTTTTTTTGTGCAAAACAGATGCTTGCAATGGATTCGGCATCATGAAAACCCCCTAGTTTGACCCCTCTTTTGCTACTAAAAGCAGATTATTTTTTTTACCTTTTTTCTTGTAATGTTAATGGGACACCAACTCTAGAGGCTGATAACACCAATTTAGCTGTGTCTAAGAAAGGGTTATCATACAAAAATATAATCTACAGATATAGAGCTTTTCAAAAATGCATGGTAACCTTTGCCACCTTTTTGATACCGACAACCCGTCTGGCCCATGGACTACAGGGAGTATACCGAGGCGTTCCCAGGCCAGTTTAGAGATATAATCCTTCCATCTGGTCTTTGGTCTGCCACAGGGTCTCCTCCCAGTGGGACGTGCATCAAGGACCTTCCTTGGAAGGTGCTCGGGGGGTATCCGTACTAGATGCCCCAAATAATTAGAAAACAATATCTGGGGTGTTCAAACTAATCCAGTTTTACAGTGCTGTGTTTATACATGTTCGTTGTCTTTCCTGTACTTATCTTGTCTGAGACCTTTATAGTGGCCGCACACACACACACACACGCACACACGCACACACACTGACAGAGACTGTGACAACACTGGTACACGATTAGCTCAAATGTCACTGTTGTTGTCATTTGTCACCAGAACCACTTGAAGAAGAAGCGAGAAAGACATCAAGATGCGGAACAAACTCTCACACCGACCCCAACCCAGGGTACGTTTTTTATAAACCCAACTAACTAAAGACTAACTGATCCCAAAATGACTGTCCATGGGGTCTGTTATGCAGAAATGCCCCAGCAGAACCCAGCAGCCCTCATAGCATAGAGTGGAGACCATAAGCATATCACTTTTACACAGTTTGTTGCGATCAAAAGTGTTTGTTTTTTTCTTTTTATAAATCTGTAATTAGTTGTCATCACACACACATCCATGCCATCCCATGTCCCAAAATTTCTCCAACACTAGTCGCCACACTCTGCTTAACTCATTTCCTGCTATCCCCGTTGAAACCGGAGATTTCCCGCTGTACCACTCTGCGATGTGCCGATTAGGCCCTACCCTACCCTAAATGTCTGCCGATTCTGGCTCTTTAGGCCCGCCTCCTAACTGTATCCGGTCGTATTTCCGGTTTGGACCGGATCTAGGTTTCCATATCCCAGGGCTCCAGACTAACCTTTTTCACCTACGTCCCGGGACCGTCCCAAAATACGAATTGAACCGTCCCCAAATGAATGTAATCCGTCTCAAAGAATAATAAAATAATAATAAATTATTGCAGGTCTATTAGTATTACTATTATAATAATATTTATTATTATTGTTGTTGTTATTGTCGTTGTTGTTGCTGGTGAAATTGGCTTGACAATCCTTTCTATTTTTATACTGTCATTTGTGGCTTCTAAAAATCTTACCTCAGCCAGTTTGCTGGTGTGATTGTCATATACGGTAAACTAAAGAACCAATCATGCACGACTGTTGGAGGAATTAAGGTAAAACTAGGTTTGTACTTTGTCCGTACGAATGTGTTGCGCGTTAATCTACAAGCCTACAATTGGTCGCATCCTCGGGGCTTTGAGGGCTTTTAGATCGTCTATATGCTCACCGCACCACTCAACACCGTCGTACTGAAAGAAGTATAACCAGTGCCATCCACGCTTCATCGAGTGGAGACGCGTGCAGTGCAGTCTGCTTTTAGGGTCCGTTGTGCTTCACAGCAAGCGGTTCAGATGAACTGTTGCCGAAATGGAGTTATTTATTATGAGCGGACTGGTTGTTTTTGAGCGTTAAATAAGAGACGATTGCTGGAGAAAATAAGCCGCCACACAGCACGGGAACTCATCTGTGAAATGAATTCCAGCTTGCACGACTGGTTGTGATGAAGTTGATTAGACGAACATAACGTCTTGTATTTGGGAATATAGGCTATAGGTTTATAGAGATGACAAAAGTTAAACAAACCGTTGATTTATTTACAATGTGTCCTACTTCTATATTCAAACAACTGCTCGTGCTGCTCACTAAACGTAGGTTATGTGTATGTGCTTGGTGCGTTGACATCGCATTCCGTTTTACATTTTCATTAATAATCACAATCCAAATCATATAACGTTACTCTTTGGCGAAGCAGGGGGCAGGGATGCTAAGATTTATCTCTCAGCCACAGCTTGTAGATCGGCTATTTTCCACTAGTTGTAACCCAGATTGACAGTCTGTTCTCTGCCTCATTCTGCTGGTTAATCTCTTCAAGAGCAGCATTTTAGCAACTAAAATAAGTTCTACCTGAAAATGATGATCGGCACTACCTGTCGTAACTTCTTAAACGTTCTGTTTACATATTCATTTTCTGTGAGTCTCATGCTGCGAGTTTGCACACCGTGGTTTGAGCAGTGACATTGATATGCGCCGTTTGCTCAAAAAAATCCTCTACGTCCCGTCTGCGTCCCAGGGGAGATTAATTTGCGTCCCAAATATATAATTTTAAGTCCCTGGGACGTCGGGATTCCCTTAGTCTCGAGCCCTGCCATATCCGGTCTGAGGTCCAATCGTAGGTCCGTTCCCATAGGTTTTCAGTGTAAACAAGGAAGCAGCCTGCACGGTCATATCATCGTCTTTTTTCACACATTTTGTATTTTATTTGGTAGCTGTTTGATTCCACTACCCGCCTGGCATATGATCTGCTCATATATCGTCTGCTATGTGCGCGGACGTGTCCACGTGTTACCATAGCGCACAGCTGGCTGTTTCCAATGTTTTCTTATGTAACACTGGCGGATACAGCAGGGATACAGCCTGGCAACGGATATATCTATTCCAATGGATTTTTTTTTTTTCGAAAGCTGTCATCGAGTCTACCCGTCTACTACATGAGTCGTGCACAGATCGTGCAAGGTAAGGAAAATTTGACAGGAAAACAGTTCAGCCTATGTTTAAAATAGCAGCAAATGAGTTAACAGAACCCTTCAAGCTCGGTCAGGACCTGGACCAATCAGTCATGTCTCCACGGTCAGGACCTGAACCAATCAGTGACGTCTCCACGGTCAGGACCTGGACCAATCAGTGACGTCTCCACGGTCAGGACCTGGACCAATCAGTGACGTCTCCACGGTCAGGACCTGGACCAATCAGTGACGTCTCCACGGTCAGGACCTGGACCAATCAGTGACGTCTCCATTGGGGCCAGATCAAGTCAAACCATGACTAGTCAGATCTGGCCTAGAATATCACCTGATTTCAACCAACATAAATCATGCACACGGACATCCTGGATTAATCAGAGAGGGTCCGATCGAGGCCAGATAAATATCATAGCTAGTCAGGTCCCAGAAACATTACAAACAATAACAATAATCCTATAGTCCATATGACGTCCTGGTAATGACGTCAAGATCATCCCCATATGGGCTGTGATCTGGCCTAGTTCTGAACATCACCAGAGGACGTCATCATGACGTCATTTGGATTGCAGGGAAGGTATGCTGTTTCGTCAAGTCCCAGAAACGACGTGTTGTGATTGGCCAATACAGTCACTTTGATTGGCAGTTGTGCTGAATGCTCACCCCAAAGCATGATTATGATTTATGAGACTGAGGCGGCTCGTGTGGGACAACCAAGGCATGGATCTGTTTGTAGTAACTAGTAACACATTAATGAAAAAATAAATCACCTCTGACCGCAATAAATAGCGTAAAAGCGATAGGCTTATGGTCTCCGCTCTATGTTTGTATTGCGATTACGATCCGTATCGAGTTCAAAGAGGTCACTTGTTTTAATGCACATCAACATCTTGCTGTGGACACACGCACGCACACACACACACACACACACACACACACACACACACACACACACACACACACACACACACACACACACACACACACACACACACACAAACTGAAGCACGCCATAAGAATTGTGTACAGAAACTAATCAGAAATGCTAATTTAATGTCCTATTCTATATACTAGAAATAATCAACTCAAAATAATGTGTCATTGTTATTGCACTGAAACAAACAATAATACCTGCTACTCATTTCTACAGGGCCCGTCTGTGAAAATATTGGTCGCCAACAAGGTGAAACTTGTCGAGTGGCTGAGCACTGATCTCTACATACTGCAGCATGCTCACGCTGATGGAATTATTAATCAAAGAGTTTATCAAAGACTGAAGAAAACAGCACAGCCAGAAGATGCCTGCATTGAACTCATTGATGTAATGATCAGTGGAGGAGAGAGAACATCAGCTCAGTTCCTTAGACTTCTCAAAAAACAAGAGATTCTCGACACATATCCACAACTCAAGGAATGGAATTCTTCTTCTGCGCTGCCAGGTAAAAGAAATACGAAAAAAATGCTAATAACCATCTTGAGACATCTTATTTATTAGCGTGGTTGCCCAACAGGGCAACACACTGTAGTCCTGGGGAAACATTATTCTAGATAATCTTTATTTGTTTTTTACCTTGTGATAGGGTATCAATAGAGAATCAATTGAAGTGGTGCTAGCTGGAGTATTGGTCGAGCTTCACATGACAGTTAGCTTGCTGCAGAATATAGTCACGTTGGCAACCACACTTGCTATTTCCTATTGCATCTTTCCAGTTACAGTATGTTATCATTTGTTTTGTGAAGACGGATAATAATCATGGAGTCAATCTTTAAAGTGTTTCAGGTTTGGGGTTAATTAAACTTAACACACTGGCCAAATATGCCTTAATACATTATAATGTTCATCTATAACTACAATGTAAAACGAACAACACCTTAAATATTTACTTATTCCAGAAATAGCTAATCTTTCACTCAATAGACCGTTTTCCTGAGCGCTTCCCTCTCAGAGCGCCGCCACCATTGCTGCAATGTAAATTTATATCAAATATCGAAATACTGAATGAAGCAAATTAAAAACTGTCCAAGGTGGTCACAAAAGCCTGATTACACAATACAAATGACAAAAGAGTTTTTTTGAAAGTGGAATATCCCTTTAAGTAAATGTAGGCTACTATTTAGTTTACACAACTGTTTACACCGCGGCAATGGAGGTCGGTGCCTCGACAGGGTGTCACTCAGGACATCGGTCTATAGGAGCAATGCCTGTCACAGGTTGATGATGTCACACACGCTAGCAAGCAGAGAGAAAACAAGTCAGTTGTGTCTTCCTAATATGAGTGCAGTAAAATAAGCCGTTTCAGTCATATAAAAGCCTGCCTTTCCTGCTGCAGATGAACTGTTTGTATATACAATAACAGTTACAGTAATTACCTTGTTAAAATCCACATCTAATCAATTAAATATTAGGATAATTACTATCAGCTGGAACTCTGTTTCTTATACAAGTCTTTGTCTTTTCTGACACAACAATATGTGTAAAATTAGACCAGGATGGAGCTACAGGAGCTGAGCCACCAAGTTCCAGTTCAACGTCTACAAGGGGAGGAGTCTCTAAGGATGGAGGTGAGCTGACAATAAGTGTCTTATCTGAACACTGAACAGAAACACTGTGTGTGTGCGTGTGTGTGTGCGTGTGTGCGTGTGCGCGTGTGCGTGTGTGCGTGTGTGCGTGCGTGCGTGCGTGCTACATGGTTAAACTGTGTGAATACAGAAACCGCATAGATGAATGGGTAGAGAGGCCTTCTGAAAATCAGAAGATCACCAGTTAATTCTAACAGACTCAGAGATTAGTCTTCATTCAGTTTCAAATCTTTTATTGTGTTGTTGTTAGGGCTCTTGTAGGTCCCCAAGTCTCTCGTAGATCTTGTTCCCCTTGGCTAAAGATGTTTAAGAATTGCTTTGTTCATTACAGATTTCAACATATCAGGGCATCCCATCACTTTCTATGAAGAACTGCTTCAAGACGAGATGGAAAACACATTTCTATGTGTAAAATTGGACAATGAGCCTAAGATGAAGCTTGAAGACGTCTATGTCCCTATCTACAACATAAACACCAGTTTCACAAACATGCTCAAAAATCATGAGGTCAGACAGATGGAGATGAATAAGGCAGTACAGGGAAAACCAATCGAAATGAGTGAACTATTTAAAGACCCTTCTGGAATCAATGAAAGAACAGTGCTGACTGTTGGTGTCGCAGGAATTGGAAAAACCTTCCTCCTACACAAATATATTCGTGACTGGACCCTGCAATGTTTTCCCCAAGACCCCCATCTCTTGTTCCCATTGAGTTTCCGGCAGTTAAATCTTCTCGAGGGAAAAAGCTTTAGTTTGTCAGAGCTAATTCACGAATGCATCGCGGACACCCGCTGCATTGAGAAAGGCGCTCTTGATAACATATTCACCAAAATGCAGAAGTCAAAAGTCTACAAAAAAAGTCCCTTCAAAGTGATGTTTGTCTTTGATGGGCTCGATGAAAATCGGCTGCCGTTATATTTCCCTAAAGGTCCCTCAGGCCAAGTCAGCACGTGGGATCAAGTCACCAAATCCTTCCCTGTGGAGGAGCTGCTGGTAAACCTCCTCACTGGGAAACTGCTTCCCTCTGCTCACATCTGGATGACCTCACGGCCTGCAGCAGTCGATCAGATCCCTGAGGACGTTGTTGACAAGATGACAGAAGTGCGAGGGTTCATCACAGATGACCAGAAGATGCAGTACTTCAAGAAGAGGTTCATGATCTTCAGTGATGACGAGGACCAGGCCAGCTCAAAGGCCAACTTGATCATGTCACACATCAAGAAGTCAAAGACCCTCTCCACAATGTGTGAAATACCAGTCTTCTGTTGGATCTTGGCTTTTGTTGTGCAGCACAGAACAACGACAGACAAGCTGCCTGAGACCCTGGTTGAGATGTACAGTCAATTCCTGATGGCTCAGACAAGGCGGAAGGAGAAGGAGTATGGTGCATCAGGTGAGAAAAGAAAAGAGAAGCTCATGCAGGCAGAAGCTAAAGTTCTTCTGAAGCTGGGCAAGCTGGCGTTCGACCAACTGGTTAAAAATAACATCCTGTTCTACCAGAAAGATCTGGAAGACTGTGGTCTTGATGTGAACGACGTGCTGAAATCAGGCACATGCACAGGGTTCTTCAGAGAAGACGGTGCTTGCTTCCAAGAAACGAATTACTGCTTTGTTCACCTGAGCATCCAGGAGTTTCTGGCTGCAGTCTACCTGTACAACTGTTTCACACAGAGGAAGATGGATGTACTGGCAACATTCCTGGAAGACAGCAGTTCAGACAGTGACAGTTCAGACAGTGACAGTTCAGACAGTTTCAGTTCCCTCTCTGGCTTCCTGAAAGCTGCTATGGTCAAAACCCAGCAGAGTGAGAGTGGTCACCTGGACCTCTTTGTTCGCTTCCTTCATGGTCTCGCATTGGAGTCCAACCAGAGTCTGTTAGGAGGCTTATTGGGTCAGATACATAACAGTCCAGAGGAAATCCAGAAAGCCATCGACAACCTGAAGAAGATGAATGCTGAAGGCATCTCTCCTGACAGATGTATCAACATCTTCCAATGTTTGATGGAGATGAAGGACCCCTCATTAAGTCAGGGAATCCAGCAGTACCTGGAGTCAGAGAACAGGTCAGGGAAGGAACTCTCTGTGACGCAGTGTTCCGCTCTGGCCTCCATGCTGCAGATGTCGGTGGAGGTTCTGGATGAGTTGGATGTGGACAAATACAACACATCAGAAGAGGGGCGACAGAGACTGGTCCCAGCTGTGAAGAACGTCAGGAAGGCACGGTTAGTTGTCTTGTTGTTTTGTTTGTGTTTGCCATGTCAGAATACAAAACATATTTTACATAATCCTTTGCTATACTGTGTGTGTGTGTGTGTGTGTGTGTGTGTGTGTGTGTGTGTGTGTGTGTGTGTGTGTGTGTGTGTGTGTGTGTGTGTGTGTGTGAGAGAGAGAGAGAGAGTCTCAAGCAGTGTGCCTGTGAATGCCTGGGTGATGTGCATGCTTACTAGTACCCCTAGCACAGTGTTTCTCAGCCTGTGGGTCGGGGCCTCCGGGGGGTCCCCACATGATTTTGGGGGGTCCTCAGATGACAGTAAAGTGACAATTTAAGGACCTCTGAGACCTTTTTAATACCAAAAGAATAAATGTAATTAAATCGTTCATTACTGCGTCAAAAGTAACCAACAAACTATACTACAAAAACTGGTCAAACATTGGCCAAATTGTCAAATAATATAAGAACAAGAAAATAGCAGATCTACAAGCTTGTCCCCAATTCAAATATAATTATTTTGGGGGGTTCCCCAATTCAAATATGGTTATTTGGGGGGTGTCTCCAGTTTAAATGGTTATTTGGGGATTTCACTGCCTGAAAAGGTTGAGAACCACTGCCCTAGCATGCAGTTTGTTGTTGGTACTTAAAGAAACATCAGACAGCAGTTAACAACACTTCACACCTCAACACACCGTCTCTCCAAACAGTGATGTTAGCCTGGTCCCAGCCAGAGTAATGAGAGGTCATTTCACCTCTTTGCTGTCTGTGCTTGTTTTCATGGAATAATTACAACAAGCTAGCGGCCTATAACAACATACTGATGAAAACATGACCTGAGTTTGAAAATAGTGAATAATTTTTTAGTGAAGGATCAAAAGGGTTTCTGATGCTGATTAAATCAGTGTCATGCTGTGCACACACACACACACACACACACACACACAGACTAAAACTATAGTTGTTTTTGTTTTTTTCCACCTAACAGGCATTCTATTATCCTTGGCAGTGAAAAGGTTATTTTTATCATATCTGATTTTACATTTATTCTGTATTTACAGGCTTGTTAACATTAACCTCGATGAGACACACTGTGAAGTTGTGGCTTCTGCTCTCAGCTCTGATCCTTCACATTTAAAAGAACTGGACCTCAGTTACAACGCCCTGTGGAAGGAAGATTCACTGGAGCAGCTGTGTGCTGGACTGAAGAGTCCACATTGTTGTCTAGAGATTCTCAGGTCAGATTCATTTAACAGTTATTTTGTTTTTTTATACAGTTATGTTTTATTATGTGAATAATGATAATGTACACTGATCAGTTTGTAATGCCATGTTGATATTTAATGCTTTAATTATTATTAAGTTCGTTTTTTTTTTTTTTTTTCACCTGACAGTGAAACATATTTTTAATCACATCTGTTTTTACATTTAATCTGTATTTACAGACTTGTTCGCTGTGACCTCAAGGACACAAACTGTGAAGTTGTGGCTTCTGCTCTCAGCTCTGATCCTTCACATTTAAAAGAACTGGACCTCAGTGACAACAACCTGGGGGAGGGAGATTCACTGGAGCAGCTGTGTGCTGGACTGAAGAGTCCACATTGTTGTCTAGAGATTCTCAGGTCAGATTCATTTAACGGTTATTCAGTTTTTCTATACAGTTCTGTTTCATTATGTGAATAATGATGAAGTACAGTACACTGGTCAGTTTGTAAAGCCATGTTTATATACAATGCTTTAATATTAATAATAATTATTATTATCTGATGTTTGATTCTTTATTTAGACTGACTAACTGCTGGTTGTCAGAGAGATCCTGTGAAGTTCTGGCCTCAGCTCTAAAATCTAATCCATCCCTCCATCTCAAAGAACTAGACCTGCGCTTCAACATCCTAAACGACTCAGCACTGCAGCTCTTCTCTGGACTGAAGACTCTCCAGTGAGTAGAATGAACTGTGTCCATGTTTGTTAGTTCACTGTTTCTATTAGAACGTGTCAATGGGTTGTAGATACATAGATACTTATATTTATCCCGCTGGGAAAATTCAGTCACCCAGATGCAGTTAAAGGTTACAGATCGAGTGTCAGGTAAAGGGTAAGGAAATAAAAAAGTGCTGTCGTGTTCAGCAATACAAGGCAAAAAGACATTATAACTCAAGGTGCATGCATTCTGGCATTCAGCTGTATTCCAGAAATACAGTATCCATATCAAAACAGATCTTTAAGCCACCGGCTTCAGGAACAAGGTGTGTGGAATAAAAATTGCAAAGAAACTAAGCAGGTTTGCAAGGAAACTAAGCTTTACTATAGAACTTAGGCACACAAACTCAGGTACAGCCACACAGGGCGAATTAAACGTTAAACAGAAAACACAGCCTCAAAGGGAAACAGTGGAAACTACAAATAAACCTGAACAGAGAGAACGTGGAAGTGAACAGGAAAAAGGCAGCATCAACGTTCAACTATAAACCAGTGAAGAGCGATGATGAATGATTATTATTATTATTGATTGTGACTGTAGTTCGCAGTTAACTATGAAAACCGGCACATCCTGTCCGTACGTCCTTCCGTAACGTCTCAATG
>NC_137830.1:4111181-4293681 GCF_963921795.1 Nannobrachium achirus
ATGGGGGTCCTTGACAGGAAGGAGTTATTAACCCTATGAAATCAAACCCTGTCTAAACGAGACCCAGATAAAAGAAATATATAAATACAGTCTATTTTCTCTTTATCAGTCATCACCACAGCTTTAGATCTGAGATCAGATTAGATCAGATTAGATTAGATCAGATCAGATCAGATGAATTAAAATCAGACAGCGCTGCTCAAACCTCCACTCCACACATTTATAAATATGTATCATAAATACTGATGATGATGATGTAAATATCATTTATAAATATGTATCATAAATACTGATGATGATGATGATGATGATGTAAATATCATTTATAAATATGTATCATAAATACTGATGATGATGATGATGTAAATATCATTTATAAATATGTATCATAAATACTGATGATGATGGTGTAAATATGTCAGTATCATACTTGTGTCTCTCATGTAAACACATCTACTCTATTGTTTTATATGTGATATTTGACACAACAGACAGAGGTACAGTGTATATCTGATCATGTAATTATCACAGTATCATTGTTGTTTCTTGTACATAAACCTTTATACTGAACCACTGTACTGACTGGGGTGCCACAGGGTTCTATGCTTGGCCCCCACCCTCTCTACACCAAATGGACACGTTGTGAGCTTGTAGATCTGCTGTTCTCAGCTCATTGTGATCTATGATGACAACAGCAGAACAGTTTAACTCTTTCCTCTCCTGCTGCTGTGAGCATGTTGTTGGTTGACTAGACTTCATGTCATTTACTCTCATGTTGAACTTTGTAAATCACTGTGGATTCAAACATCTACTAAATGTCTGTATTCATTCATCCATGACGTTCACATCATTCATTGTTTCATCTGTTGATTCATTATTAGATCATTATTTCTTCTGTCCTTCTGTTGTTTTGTTTTCATTTGCATATCATTATCAGTCTCCAGATGTTTTTTAAGACCATTTGTAGAAGTTATTTTTTTTAAATAAATTGATTCTTAAAAGTCTGATATCTTTGCCGTGTTTAATTAGTGTATTCTCCTTTCTGTGTGAAGTTTGCATGTTCTCCCCGTGTCCCCTATAGGGCAAGGGTTTTCAAAGTGGGTGACGGGGCACCCTGGGGTGCCGCGACGACAGTCCAGGGGTGCTGCAAGATAATTCGATAATATTTGAAATTTATTTGGACATTTAAAGGGATATTCCACTTTCAACAGGGAGCAGTGGTAGGGCCTCTCTCCACATACAAACCCATTGTAACTTCAAACTTCATTTTATCCATGATAGATTCATTAAAAACACCCATTATTTTTTCTGGTGACTCATTTTACCTTCCTAATACGTGAGCAGGCCGTGTTTTTTCGATAACTTTTTTCATTTATTTTTAATAATTATAAAATTTTGGGAAAATGGAAAAAATGAAATACAAAAAAATAATTATTAAAAATAAACGAAAAAAGTTATCACGGCCTGCTCACGTATTAGGAGGGTAGTATGAGTCACCCAACAATGGGTGTTTTTAATGAATCTATCATGGTTAAAATGAAGTTTGAAGTTACAATGGGTGTGTGTGGGGAGAGGCCCTGGGCCTGGAGGGCCTGGTAACATTTACATCAAATATCTAAATATTCAATCAAGCTAATTAAAAACTGTTCAGGGTGTTCATAAAAGCCTGATTAGATGATAAAATTACCAAAAGTTTTTTTGAAAGTGAAATATCCCTTTAAATATATATTTTGTATCATTTTAAACAAAGTTATTTTCAGTCAGTTCTAACCAAAATGGCTATTATCTCGCTTTCCTCGCAACATAATCGCTAAAATATGCTATACATATAAGGTCCTGGAAGTGAAAATTAGGAATATAATAATTTAGGGGTGCCTCGGATAAAAACAAATATTTATAGGGGTGCCCCGAGCCAAAAAGGTTTGGTAACCCCTCTCAATAAACATGCAGTAATCCTGGTCTCTATACTGCCTCCCCCTGGCCAGCCGAGGTGCCTGATGAAGGGGAAAGGAACTGGTTGGAATAACGTGTTCCTTCCACGCGCTGCGTTCAACCGGGGAAACTCCCCCCTGTCAAGTCAATTTATTGTGGGCTCGCCTGGAAGGCGAGCACACGTATGTTATCTTCATTATTTATTTGTTTATTTATATATGTGTATCTCCTCAAAACTTTGGCGCGATTCATCTCTTAAACGCTTACACCTTTCAACACCATTCAAATTTTTATGTGTTCAGCTTACTGAGGACACGTGTGCTTGTATTTTTGGTTTTGAAATGTTTTGTAGTATAAATATAAAAAAATAAAAATGTTTAACTTTAAGCACCCAATGCATTTCCAATGGGATTAGTGAGTGAGGACAGAGTGTAGACAGAGGAAAGAGACCCATGTTTATGTTAAGTCACTGTGGCTGCAATATTCACACTTCAGATATGCTATTTATATCATTGCGTTCACACAGGTCTGCTCTCTGATTTGATCCAAATATCTAAGCTGTGTGATGTATAAAACTATAGTTATAGTTAAAACTATAAATAAATGTCCCTCTCCACTCTACTGATTACACAGCTGTGATCAAGAATCAAGTCCGGGCGATGGGATGTAAATCCCATAGCCATATATCCTAGAGCCCGCAGGGACAGTCAGCCATATTAGTGGTTGTTGTTGGTTGTCAGGGAGATATCAAAACCAATGCATTTCCAAGTCAGATCCACAAACACAATAAAAGCCATGCTCCACTCCTCAGTCTGGAGTGGCCACATAGAAGAACGCCTTGGTTATAGACATAGTGGAGGACAGATGTGATCTGGGATTGTTAGCCTACAGTATATGCACTCAATATACTCCACTACAGTTGGAGTCCATTTGACAGTTGCTGGTTCCCAAACACAGAATCAAAAATGTAGATCTAGAACACATAGAATATGTACAGTACAGTAAGGTTCAGTAGAGTACAGTAAAAGTACAGTAAGGTTCAGTAGAGTACAGTAAAGTACAGTAAGGTACAGAAAGGTACAGTACAGAAAGGTACAGTAGAGTCCAGTACAGTAAGGTACAGTAAAGTACAATACAGTACAGTAAGGTACAGTAGAGTACAGTAAAGTACAGTACAGTAAGGTACAGTACGGCACAGTAGAGTACAGTACAGTATAGTACAGTAAGGTACAGTAGAGTACAGTAAAGTACAGTACAGTAAGGTACAGTACAGTAAGGTACAGTAGAGTACAGTAAAGTACAGTAAGGTACAGTACAGTAGAGTAGAGTAAAGTACAGTACAGTAAGGTACAGTAAGTTACAGTAGAGTACAGTAGAGTACACACACACAGGTCCCCCATCTTTCTTCCCAGGCTTTAAACAGCCATAACTTCAGTTCCCAACATGCTACTGGTCTCGAACTTTTGTTGTTTGTTTACCCGTCCACATTATATTTTAATTTTATTTTGATTTAATTGTCCATACCGTTAAAGGACCAGGTCACCTCTGGGACAACCAGATCTTATTTTATTGTTGTGTGGGACACGATCAACACAATCCTGTAATTTCTTGTGTTCAATCTGTGTTTTTAGATATTTTAGTATTTCAGCATGCTACAACTGGTCATATGATGCTTTGTAGCATGATATTGCATCATCTCATGCATCATATGATGCAAAATGCATCATATGACCAGTTGTAGCATACTGAAATACTAAAATATCTAAAAACACAGATTGAACACAAAAAATAACTCAACATTGTGTTGATCGTGTCCCACACAACAATAAAATAAGATCTGGTTGTCCCAAAGGTGACCTGGTCTTTTAAGTTCATGTAATAACACTGCTTGTCTACATTGTATTTGCATTACCATTTTACGTCAGTAAAATGAAAGAGAGCATTGCCTGGGAACTTGACACTTTTACTATTATTGTTTTGGGTTGGAAGCGAGCCCACACTGTTTCGAAGGAACAGTATTTCTAGTTTATAAAGCACTTTTAAAAACAACCAGGTTGACCAAAGTGCTGAACATCATGAGAAAACAGTAAAAACATATAACAAAGCAACACAATAGAAAATCCAGGTGATAAGAATCATGCACTGAAGGAAGCATGAGCTCAGTTCAGGGCTCTTCCCAGGTTGGCAAAGGGAGAGCAGAGCCCAGGATTACAGCTTAGGCCAGGGTTCTTCAACGTTTTCAGGCCAAGGACCCCTTAGTCGAGAGAGAGATGAAGCAGGAACCCATTAGTCGAGAGAGAGATGAAGCAGGGACCCCTTAGTCGAGAGAGAGATGAAGCAGGGACCCCTTAGTTGAGAGAGACATGAAGCAGGGACCCCCACAATCTTATCATATAGTTTCATCGTTTGACAGCACAATCATCAGTGCATTTTGGATTCATGTCAATTTGTGTTTTCAGATATTTAACCACATGAACCGTCAATACTTAACACATATGGTGCCAACCCCGAGTTTCCCGAGTTTGATTTCAAATAGACCGCTGTGCCAACCCCGAGTTTCCCGAGTTTGGCCTTAATTACTTAATTAGGTTAATTAGACTCTCATCCATCTTGTGACACAGTTTGGTGCTTCTGTGATACAAAATAAGTCAGAAATCACATATTCAACAAGTAATGTGACCAAAAACAAAGACAAATGCTTCCCATGAAGCACAATATTGCTAAACCATGGCTCAAATGGCTCAAATATGAAATTCATAATAACTTGCTATGACGAAATGCCTTTCCAGTGCGTCCAGGCCATAGAGTATATATAAAAGGTCCAGGCTAGTCAATTTCACCTTTATTCCACACGATGGCGCCATTGTCAGATTAGTGTACCCCCTGCTGAAGTGAAACCAATGTAGCCTACTGAAGCCACCAAGCCAGGGTGTGTGTTTGTGACACACAAACTTGTGATCATCATCACCCACCAACAACTCTAGTCTGCCTGCCCATCGTTACATTATTCTGCAGCTTCATCATCATCATCATCACATCAAACAAACGAGTGGGTCGCTGTAATTTCTACTTCACCATCAAAGATGGCGACGCTGCGCTACAACAGCAGCGGGACTATCCATTTTACTCATCATCATCATTATCATGATCACCGTTTGAGCGCTGCTCAATCAACTCCAACGGTGCAGACTGCTCCAAACGGCAAACGGTGATGGTTCGCTGGGTAAGTGGCTCAAACGTGCTGGCTGCGGTGCCGCCGCCGCGTCGCCGGGCCGGTTCTCCCCGTCCCCGATCAACTCCAAACGGGCAGGCTTCTCCAAGCGGCGTCGCGGTGCCGGGCCGGTTCGGTTCTCTAGACGCCGATCAACTCCAAGCGGGCAGGCTTCTCCAAGCGGCGTCGCGGTGCCGGGCCGGTTCGGTTCTCTAGACGCCGATCAACTCCAAGCGGGCAGGCTCTTCCAAACGGTGACGCGGAGCCGGGCCGGTTCGGTTCCAAACGCCGTGATACGGCTCCTTCGCGGGTCGCCGTCAAGTCGTCCTGGTCAACGTACCACGATGTCCCGATCACGCACCGCGATGTCCCGGTCCTCACGCTGCTTAGCCGTCGGCCGGACCGATTGTCCGCACGCCGTGATGTCCTGGTTCCTCCTGGTCCACTCCAAACGATTGTGGTTCATCATCACCTCAGTAACCTTACCTCAGTAACTAAAAACCTGCCCACGCTAGCCGGAACAGCGGCCCGTCGGGATAGTGAGCGGACCCCCACAAGAATTAGTCGGTCGCGGTGACAAACAACATATTCTTCCTCATCATCATCATCATCATCATCACAACAACAACAACACACTCAAGCACACAACGCATCGCATGGGGAGGCGTTGTGTAGTCCCCTGACTGACTCGGTGAAGAGTGGAAACCACAGCGAGATCGAAGGCACACATCCCACTCCCAGAGACCCAGACCACAACTTTACAGTGAGTTTGTATTTTATATATATATAGCCTATATAATCGTCAGATGAATCAATTTATTTTTTATAATCTATAAATCTAATCTATTTTTTTCCTCCCATCTGGGAGGGGGAGAGAGAGAGAGGGCTGGAGGGATAAATAAATGTGTTTAGTGTGTGTGTGTGTGTGTGTGTGTGTGTGTGTGTGAGAGAGAGAAAGAGAGAAAGAAAGAAAGAGAGGGAGGGAGGAGATGGAGGGATAGCAAGGAAATGTAGGCTAGTGTGTGTGTGTATAACTGTATGTTCCCCATTTTCAACTGTTTTTTATTGTATTTGTGATACTTGCTTTGGCAATGTAAACGTATGTTTTCTCATGCCAATAAAGCTCCATTGAATTGACTTGTGTGTGTGGGAGAGAGGGTTAGAGAGAAATGTATTGTGTGTGTGTGTGTGTGTGTGTGTGTGTGTGTGTGTGTGTGTGTGTGTGTGTGTGTGTGTGTGTGTGTGTGTGTGTGTGTGTATGTGAGTGTGTGAGTGAGTGAGAGAGAGAGAGTGTGAGTGTGAGTGTGAGTGTGTGTGTGAGTGAGAGAGAGAGAGAGAGAGTGTGTGTGTGTGTGTGTGTGTGTGTGTGTGTGTGTGTGTGTGTGTGTGTGTGTGTGTGTGTGTGTGTGCGTGCGTGCGCGTGCGTGCGTGCGTGACACATTGTATTGTATTGTAAATGGATTTTATTTTTCTATATTTATAGGTAGTGGTTCGTGCAGAGGAGCCTACTAACTTCCCTTTGGAGACCTTGGCCTGCTGTTTCTGACCGGCCTCATCTCAACTCACACGTGCACGCACGCAGCCTCTGAACTGTGAACATGCACACGCACACGAGCACGCATGCAGACTCTGAACTGTGAACGTGCACACGTACAGGCGCACGCATGCACGCGCGCACACACACAATGTGAGAAACAATGTGAACAAGCCAGAGAAACACTGAACTAGCAAGAATACACTTGATTGAAAACGGTAAAGAAACAAAATAAAAAACACTTATTTGTCTTATTCTTTTGTATTTCTTTGAAGGAAAAATACTGTAAATACAATATTGAAGTCATTGAAATCAAAGCTAAAAAGATCAAGTGAGTTTTCAGCCTGATACAGTATCATTCACTAAAAGCTGTTTTTCTCAAAACAAGGTCTAAAAAGGGGTCATTTTTGGCCGCTTTTTTTTTTTTGTCTGGCCGATAAATACAGAAGCGAACATCATAGAAACATGGTTCTTGGACCGGGTGAAACTAGAGAATCTCTTCTTTCATTCGATGTGTTGTGTGATTTTGTCACGATAAAACTGAATGCGGAGGCTGTCTTCGAAGTTGGTCAAAAACATGGCAAGAGCACAGTACAGACAGAAATAAGCCATGGCAACAGATGTGTTAATAAACTTGACCTTTCACTCTGTACTTAGTCTGCTCTTTTTCCCCTCTACACCAAACCTCTTTGCTGAAAATAGCCGCACAAGCTCAAGCTCACAACGCCTCGCTATTTCTGTCTAAAGTTCTCAGAATATGGACGCTAGGGTTCAAGTGGTTAATATAAAAAAGGAGAAAAAAGAGTTCTATCACTCAAAGATTTGGAGGACCCCCAGTAGTAACTCTGAGGACCCCCTGTTGAAGACCCCTGGCTTAGGCAATTGGCACTGGGTGAAAAATGGGTTACAAAATATGGGATAAAATGTATAATAATAATAATACATAAAAATAGTGTATTTTCAATAGGTTAATTCAAAATGTATTTTTGTATGTCTGGTTCAAAGAGACACTATATGGGATTGATTGATTGAGGACTTAATTAGAAGTTTGCATAGGAAAAGATACATTTACATGACAGTACAGTTCACTGGTACAAGGTCGATAAACACCTCAAGAAAGCTTCAGTGCTTGAGGTCTTTTTTTACTCATAACATTTAAGGGCAGACATATGTGTCCCAATTGTTGTTGTCGGGTGGAAACCTTGTATGTCCAAAACCGTTCCTTTTGTATAAATCATTTTAAAAATGATCTAAACTACTGAAAACAGCTGATCTACAAGCAGAGGCATTGTGTGCTTGTAGATCAGCTGTTTTCATTATTTCCTGAGATGTAGTGGAGTAGAAATTAACGTCTAACAAATTGGAAATAATCCAGTATTAAGTAAAACAATAATACATAAATAAATACATGAAATAAATAAATAGTTTGATGGCAGTTGGATTCCCTCTTTGGTCTGTGAATAAAAGACAATGTGAGTCTACTTGAGATGTGTGTTTTCAACTATGGTCTGATCCAGAGCCTTGTATTGGAGAGAGTCACGCCATCTCTGTTCACTTCATGTTCAGGTTTTTTACATACACATCTATTGGTGACTGGTGTCGTCTTGCACGCATGCAAGACACCAGTCATGTTGCCATACCTTAGCTTTTTCTGAACTGACGCCACTGCATACCAGACTGATCTCTCTTCATAATCTCTCTCTCTAGGTCATACATAGGCAACTGGCGGCCCGGGGGCCACATGCAGCCCTCACCTTCACTTAATGCGGCCCACAGGTTAATACCGGAATACTGATCTATTATTGATTTCAGCTGTTATAATTCCAAACATGACCTGCTTTAATTCTGTCAGTCTATATTAGTAGTTTAATGACTAGTATAGTAGTATTACAAAGTATTTTTTTTTATGTCCAATGTATTTGTATTTAAGTTCATAAAGTTAACATGAATATATAACTAAATGGATTTGAAATTGAATCAATGTGTTACATTTCAGGATAAAAAATAAATAAAAAATAACAAAAAATGATTCCAGGATTCCAATTCAAAAGAAGCAAAAACAGCCGATCTACAAGCTCGTAGATCTGCTATTTTTGCTTCTTTTGTATGAGATACTCGAATGACAAAGTTGGACGTAGCAATATGCAATGTGGCCCTCTGGAGTGAAGGTGGAAATATAGTGGCCCTCGTTTCTCTGTCAGTGGCGCTCACACTTTTTCATGCGAAGGACCCCCAAAATGATATATCTGGCCACGGACCCCCATCTCAAAATATTTAGTTCCAGGGAGTGATTTTTTCCCTTACAGCATAGTGTATAGCAGGGGTTTTCAAAGTGGGTGACGGGGCACCCTGGGGTGCCGCGATGGCAGTCCAGGGGTGCCGCGAGATAATTTGATAATATTTGGAATTTATTTGGACACAAATATTTAGTATAATGTTAAACTTGAAGTACAAAGTTATTGTCAGTCAGTTCTAACCAAAATGGCTGTTATCTCAATGTTTTCCTCCCAACATAATCGCTAACATATGCTATAAATATAAGGTGCTGGGAGTGAAAATGATGAATATCGTCACTGTCAGGCATAAACCTTTTATCTTCAAGTTTCAAATGTGTATGTTTTTTTGTAAAATAAAAACCCTACTTCATCATGCAAAAGTGTCACACAAGTAGTGAAAATAGCAGATCTACAAGCACACAACGCCTCATGTGCTTGTAGATCGGCTATTTTCACTATTTTAAATAGTTTTAAAAATAATAACACAAAAAGAGAAGGTTTTGGACATACAAGGTTTCCACACAACAACAACGATATAATGTAGGGGTGCCTCGGATGAAAGAAAATATTCATGGGGTGCCCTGAGACCAAAAAGTTTGGGAACCCCTGGTGTATAGTAAGTGAATGAGACCCAGAATTACCCTAGCTGTCAAACATTTTGCTAGGGATGTTGAATTTCAATCTTTGTTAGATATCTTTACGAAAACATTGGTGGAATGTTTGTCTTTGTTTGACATCTTTACGAAAACATTGGTGGAAGAAATTGTTTGGTAAGGAATTTATTCCCAGATTTGACAGTTATTCTGCTAGTTTTCCCTGACTATAAGGCCATGATTGATTACAGTGCTTCTCAAACGTTTTCATATCAAGGACCCCCCACACTGACACCTATTAGCCCACAGGCCTCAGTTTGAAAAGACAGGCCATGGATCCCCCATAAGAGAGGGTTTTTATGGCTCTAGCGGTGATTTCAAACCATTTTAATTTCAAGGACCCCCAGTTTGACATGCTTTTTAGGCTACGGACCTCCATTTAAGAGAACCCAATTTATGTAAAAATCAATGTTAATTTAACTCAGAGTATACAAATGGAACCAAATCCATTTGGTTATGTTTGTATACTCGCAGAGTTACATACCCATGAGGGTCCATTTGGTTTCTATAATCAACTTGGTGCGTTTTGCTTTTATTTTTGAATTATTTTCATTATTAGTTTTATGTTGTTGTATTTTATTGTAACTGTGATATGGATCTGCCTGGGTCTGAAATAAAGATTGAATTGAATTGAATTGAATTGAATTGAATTGAATTGAATTGAATTGAATTGAATAACTATCATTTAGCTGGAGACCCTGTCCTGGAACTCCCTCAAGGACCCCTGGGGGTCCCCGGACCCCACTTTGAGAACCAATGGATGAATACATAGTTTGACTCCATCAGTAAACACCCATACATCTAAACATGAAGAATTCCTCAATACAACATGAAAGGTGGCCTGGGTACTGGGTAGCCTACATTACTGCTTACAAACATTTCCTTTGTTTCAGTTGTTGCAGGCTTGCAGCCCTGCTATGATGAATCATGCTTTTATTTGATCATGAATGGTGAAAAATGCTGTCCTTTTAATGTCTTTCTGATTTGTATTTAACAAGGTGTGCAATTGTGCACATTTCTAAGGTTACCTTATAGTCCGTTTCAATGTGTTTAGCTTTGTTTCTCTGACCTTTTGAATGTAGCACTTTGAGACTTGTCACAAATATAAAGTGTGCTACAAATAGAATGTATTACCCCACCCCAGATCTACAAGCTCACAAGTGCAGGCTAAAGGCACATTCCCACTGGGCCAGATAAACAGATAAAAAATATCTTTCTCCATTCAAATGGATGGTATGATACTGATAAAACATATCTGTCACAGATATTCTTTTTTATCAGTATCTTACCATCCACTTGAATGGAAAAATATGTATTTGTATCTGTTTATCTGGGCCTTAATGCATATTAATTAGCAGTGGTAAATATATATATATATTATTTACTAAATAATAAAGTACTGAAATGTTTTATTTAGTAAAAGTATCGATTTGCAATGTACAGCTTTAAAAGTCCAGAATTCACATTTTACTTTAGTAAAAGTACAAAAGTATTGGCATCAAAATGTACAAAAGTAAACGTAAACTGATTATGCCGAGTGTCTCATTTCAGGTTTTCAAATCTATACAAATCTTTTGAAAATAACAGATCTACAAGCTCGCAATATGTCATATCACATCGCAATGTGAGCTTGTAGATCGGCTATTTTCAAATGGCCAGAATGTGTGTTGATGTGTTGGTTGATGTGTGTTTCATAATAATAATCAATCTATAAAGTAACTAGTAGGACTGACTAAATAATTGTAGTGTATTAAATACAAGTTGTAAGTACAATATTTGGATCTGAGATGTAGTGTAGTAAGTTAAGAAGTAAAAGTATTGAAAATTGGAAATACTCAAGTCAACTAATACATCAAACAACAGTCAGTGTTGGGGAAGTTAAAGTTATGTTAGTTATGTAACTGAGTTACGTAACCAGGTTACATTTTGCTGTAACTTACTGGTAACTGAGTTACATTCATATTTCTGTAACTCGTCAAGGAACTGAGATACTTTTTGGGACATTTTTGGCTCAAGTTACAAGAAGTCACAAGTTATAATTTTACATTTAAGTTTTGTTAAGATTGACGATCAAATGTCCTCAACAGATCATCATTTTCTTCTTTTTTTTTAACACAAATGTTTACTAAAGAAAATGTAAACCTTTTTTAAATTAAACATAAAGTTTTAGTTGAGAGGCATATTTCTGCTGTGACATTTTTTCTTTTTTTTATATTATATTTTGTTTCACCAAATGTACATTCTCAATTTAACGCTGAAAAAAAAGTAACTCAAGTAACTTTTTCTGTGTAACTTGAAACTTTAAAAGTAAAATTTCTCCAGGGCTATAACTTTAACTTGATCAAGTTACTGCCATGGTGAGTTACTTGTAACTGTACAAGTTACGCTTTCAAAGTAACTTCCCCAACACTGACTACAGTACATAAATAAATGTAGGCCTACTTAGTTACTTTAGACCACTGCAATAATGTCCAGTTAATCAATATCCAATCTAATTCAATACAGGCATTTTCATCTGCTTTATGAGTTGTTGTTGTTCCCAACATTAAACACAAGGTGTCGCTGTTGCCTTGATCTTCGTCTGCGCTAACTCCACTTGCTGTCTTTTTGTCCAGAGCTGGACTTTCTCTTTAAATAAAAGTAAAGATGTCTTTGGCGTGTGTTTTTGCAATATATTTGTAATATGGCCTGTACAGACATTGCTAGTTATATATGTTATATCTAAACGCTCGCAGTGAGGTGTTTTAAATGTTCTATGTCAGTACCTTGATAGACAAGCTTTATAACGATATGTTCAGCTTCATTAAATGCATGCTATGTATTCTGGTAGTGCACTAGAGCAGGGATCTTCAACGTTTTCAGGCCATGGGACCCCTTAGTTGAGAGAGAGATGAAGCAGGGACCCCCACAACCTTTTCATATAGATTTCATAATTTCATTGTTTGACAGCACAATCATCAGTGTATTTTGGATTCATGACAATTTTCAGATATTTAACCACTTGAACTTTTTTTTTGATTGATTGAAGAATTTATTAGAAGTTTGCAATAGAAAAAAGTACAGTTTCATGACAGTACAAATCACTGGTACAAGGTCAACTAAAAGGAGATCCTAGAAAGCCGAGGCTTATTTCCACAGGAACCACACTTTAAGTATCTCATATAACATTGAAAGACAGACGGATAGAACATAGTACTTTATCTAGGATAATATCAGTTTCAAAAGCATTACATCAAATACAAAAGGCAGAAAACAAAGAAAAAAGGGGGGGGAGCATGGGGGCTTAGTCTATTTACAAGTCACGGGTTGCTGCTGTCTGAAGGTGACTTTTCATACCAATTTTGAAGGAGGCTAGGGATTTGCTCTCCTTTAGGGCTTGTGGGAGGGCGTTCCACATGTTGATGGTATAGCAGGAGAACGAGTTAGCGCCTTGTTTAGTGTTAAATCTACGTTGATGATGATTAGTGGAGCTGCCTCTGGTGTTATGATCGTGAACATCCTTGACCTTTAAGAAGTAGTTTGTCAGGTACATGGGAATCTTGGAGGTGTAGTGTATCTTGTACACCAGGCCCATTGCAAGATGCTGTACTCTGTCAGCTACTTTGAGCCACCCCACGCTTTCGTGGTGATGCTCGGTAAGGTGGGTCAGAGGAGGGAGACCAAGCACAACCCTAATAAGTTTGTTTTGGGCTGTTTGGAGCTTTAGCTTTAATGCAGCTGGGGCGTCGCGATACCAGACAAGGACTCCGTAATCAATGAGGGGCCCAATAAGAGCACCTCCTAGTGTCTTTCGGGATTTAATATTGATCAGCGGGGCAACTCTTTGCAAGAAGCGAATTCGTTGATTGACTTTATTGATTACCTTGGTGGTCATTTTTTCACTGGATAGGTTAGCCTCCAGGATGCAACCCAGGTAGCAGATGTGTTTTTTTCTTTCTATCACAGTGTCACCTACTTTAATTGTGAAGTTCTCAACTAGGCTAAGTTTCTGACTAGATCCAAAGAGGATACATTCAGTTTTACCTAGGTGAATTGAGAGTCTGTTGTCATTGAGCCAGGTGCAGATCTTGTTAAGTTCACAGTTAAGGGCCTTTTCAACCTGCAATATGTCTCTGCCTGAGACTAGGAGAGCCGAGTCATCCGCGAATAGAAACAGATTGCAGTCACAAGCAGATGACATGTCGTTTACGTATATTAAGAACAACAGTGGTCCTAGTATACTCCCTTGAGGTACTCCACAGTTTACCGTCAATACTTAATAAACTTGACCTTTCACTCTGTACTTAGTCTACTCTTTTTCCCCTCTACAACAAACCTTGTTGCCAAAAATAGCAGATCTACAAGCTTATACCCCCTGCAGTCCGAGGCGTTGTGAGCTTGTAGATCTGCTATTTTTGGCTACAGTTCTCAGAATATGGACGCTATAGGGTTCAAGTGGTTAATATATAAAAGAAGAAAATAAAGTTCCTATCACTCAAAGATTTGGAGGACCCCCTGTTAGTAACTGTGAGGAGGACCCCCAAGGGTCCTGGACCCCCTGTTGAAGACCTCTGCACTAGAGCCTGTTTTGAGAAGGGGGAGTGAGTATGGGAAGAAATAAATGAATGAATAAAGATAATTCATAAAGAAAATAAAAACAAAGAATCAATCTCAATTCAATTCTACAGACCATGTGAAGCAGCAGAGGTTCTGTGTGAAGATAAAACAAAATAAAATAACAATGTCTCAAACTAAACCTTATAAGTTTTCCAAGTGCTTCTATGAACGCCTTTGTCCACGTTTCTGTGCACGCGTCTGTGTGTTTTGTGTTTAGAATCAATCGGCAGGTGTTTTATTATTTGGCTTTAATCAGCCCTGAAACATGACGGTCGTTTCTCATGAGCGTCATGGATCCATCTTAACTTGCTGTTGAGCAGTTTAGCCAATTTGCCACGTATGTTTACACAAACGTTCACATTTAAAAGATAAAGTGCTTACTCAAGGCTCAGGGATGTCACAATATGGAACGCTCAAATAGAATTACCCTTATTTACATTATTGTTTAATAAAAAGCATTTAAATCCGATCGACAGCCATTTTCTCTGATTTCAACTACGCGACCCCACCGGTTGGGATGTGTACTGCACTCTGATACATTAACACTTTCTTTAGAAATTGATCGGATTAAAATGGTTTTTATTAAACAATACAGCCGAAACGGGTAATTCTGCTTGAGCGTACCATATTACGACATCCTTGAGCCTTCATTAAGCCCTTTCATTTTTAAATCTGAACATTTTTGTAGACGTTCGTGGCAAATTGGCTAAACTGCTCAACACCAGGTTAATGTCACCCCATGACGGTGGTGAGATACCACCGTGATGTTTTAGTGTTTGTGTGTAGAATAGGCTGGTATTTCAAATCTTGGTTTTAATCAGGATTAATTAAAATCACCTGTTGCTGGTTTGTTGGTTTTGTTATTTTTTTGCTATACAAAATGAGTAGACATTAAAACAAAGATATAGCTCTAAATGACCTTAACAGGTCTGAAACTCTGAGTGTAGCCTTGGAATGGAACCAAATGGATCCTTACAGCCACGGGTCTGTAATTCTGAGAATGTAGAACCAAATGGACCCTTAGAGCATTGGTTCTCAAAGTGGGGTCCGTGGACCAAATGGATCCTTATGGGAATGTATCTCAGAGAGTGTAGTTTGGTTCCATTTGTACACTCTGAGTTAAATTATTGATTTTACAGGGGTCTCAGAGATAGAAATGCCATTAAATGGGGGTCCGTAGCCTATAATGAATGTCAAACTGGGGGTCCTTGAAATTAAAATGGTTGAGAAACACTGCTAGAGCCGTAAAAAATATTCTCTTATGAGGGTCCCTGGCATTATCTTTTCAAACGGGGGTCCGTGGGCTAATAAGTGTCAATTTGGGGGTCCTTGACATGAAAACGTTTTAGAAGCACTGCCCTAGAGGGTCCATTTGGTTCCATTAGCTGTGGGAGACCTTAATTAAAACCGTGAGAACCACAAGAACTAGTGGACTCCTGGGGTCATATTTTATCCCTGCTAAACCCTAAATCCCTAAAATTCTTTGCCTTTTTTTTTTCTTTTTCTTTTTTTTACTATTTATTTTTTATTTTTTACTAGTTCAAATAGCTGAGCTACAAGCTCAACGTGTCGATTTAGATCGGCTATTCGAAGTATTCTAAAACAAGGGTCTTCAACAGGGGGTCCGGGACCCCTAGGGGGTCCTCAGAGTTACTACAGGGGGGCCGTCAAATCTTTGTGTGATAGGATAATTATTTTAGATGAACAACTTGAACCCTCGCATCCCTGTTCTGAGAAGAACTTTGGCCTAAAATCGCAGATCTACAAGCTCTCAACGCCTCGCACTGCGAGGCGTTGAGAGCTTGTAGATCGGCTATTTTCGGCAAATAGGTTGGGTGTGGAGGTAAAAAAAGAGCCGACCAAGAACCGATTGTGATTAAAGTGATTAAATGTCTGAAGAAAAAAAAACACATTAACACAAATCCTACATCAACTGATGACAGTGCTGTCAAACAAGTCTATGAATCTATCTATGAAATCTATGAAAATGTGCAACACAGTTTTATACAACATGTAGAGGGGGGTCCCTGCTTCATCTCTCTCTCAGCTAAGGGGTCCCTGCTTCATCTCTCTCTGCTAAGGGGTCCCTGCTTCATCTCTCTCTCTGCTAAGGGGTCCCTGCTTCATCTCTCTCTCAGCTAAGGGGTCCCTGCTTCATCTCTCTCTCAGCTAAGGGGTCCCTGCTTCATCTCTCTCTCAGCTAAGGGGTCCCTGCTTCAACTCTTTCTCAGCTAAGGGGTCCCTGCTTCATCTCTCTCTCAGCTAAGGGGTCCCTGCTTCATCTCTCTCAGCTAAGGGGTCCCTGCTTCATCTCTCTCAGCTAAGGGGTCCCTGCTTCATCTCTCTCAGCTAAGGGGTCCTTGGCCTGAAAACGTTGAAGACCCCTGTTCTAAAATGTTTTTCAAAATGGTAAAAGGCAAAGAAATGTAGGGGTTTAGAGTTCATTTAGCATGGACAAACATAGAGCTCCAATAGTGTCATAGTAGATAAGTGTCAGACATGTTGTGAAGACAAGCTGCAGACTGACACTCAGTAACTGGGTTTATGATCAAAATAAGAGTATAATGGTGGTGTGTACAAACAAAGATTCCATTCCATGATATATTCCATCATAATATGTCCATACATGGACATAATATGATTTATTGATGACTCCTGCCTGTCTATGATGTGACCTTTTGGCCTGTAATTGCGACCGTAAGGTCGCAGTTTAGTATCAAAACCTCCACCGGCCGTCCGTCACGTCCGTCAGGTCACACACGTCACACCTTTGCCCTGCTCATATCTCCGCATCAGTATGACATCACACCACATGTGTACACAAACCTTTGTGTACGTTGCTGTGGCAACAGTCTGTTGTTGCTGGTCTGTTAGTGTACGTTAGCAACCACCTTAGCAACCATGGTTTTACCCTAGCAACCAACTGTTTACCCTAGCAACCAACTGTTTACCATAGCAACCATGTTTTTTTACCCTAGCAACCAACTGTTTACCATAGCAACCATTTTTTTACCCTAGTCTAGTTGTACAAAGTAATCAAAGAATGGGTTGACTGGTAGGCTGGTTGACTGCTTTATCTGTGGAGAGTGTATGTCACTGAGAGTCCTTTTATAGCGATTGAAATCATGATGAGGTCACGATGAGTCATCTATGCCCAAATATAGATTTCTAGGTCAGATGGCCCATGGAGTTTGTGATGTCAAACCTAGCAACACAATATAAACAAACCTGATGTCAGATCTGAAGTATCCTTTTATACCCATATATGGAGATACAGAGATCTCCATATATGGGCATATTAGAAAGCCCATATATGGGCATATACGGATGACATCAAGGATATCCATATATGGGCATAAAAGGGACAAGGGCTTACAGTTAAGAGATCTCCATATATGGGCATATCAGAAAGACCATATATGTTCATATACTGATGACATCAGGAATATCCATATATGGGCATAAAAGGGACAAGGACTTACAGTTAAGAGATCTCCATATATGGGCATAAAGGGACAAGGACTGTTACAGTAGATATAGAGATGTCCATATATGGGCATAAATGAACAAGGACTGACAAACACTGAGATCTCCATATAACCTATGGGAATATAAGGGACGAGTACAATGCGTAGCATTGTGAGCTTGTAGACCTATTTTCTAAATATTGTTGTACATTAAAAACTTGAAATGGGTCGTTCTGCATAGTACTTGGGATTTGTTGATGTAAATGTTCACATAGTGTAATAATTGGTAAAAAAAACTTTTGGCCTATTTGTGGAGATAAGCGACCAACGGTCGCTTATCTCCCGATTAGGGAGTCTTACTGGTTAATGTTCTTGTGCCTCTCTGCCTCCAGTTCACAACACGCTTTATAAAAGGGCTACAGCATCCTACTTCACATTGTGGCCTATATTGAACCCTAGGTCGTACAATCAAAGTGTTTTCCCCTGGCCTGGACTGCTAGGGTAGGATCTGAACACCATACAGTAGGCTGATGATGATGATGAGATGACATCTATTTCATTCATCCCTGAAGCAGCCTGTCAGCGTGTCCTCAGTTTCCAATCCCGACCCTGACGACCTTTGCTGCGTCTCTCTCCCCATCTCTCCCCATTTCCTGTCAGACTACTGTTACTATCAAACAAAGGCATGAAAACATGTATGGAATCTTTAATCATGACCACAACACAGTTTTTGCTACTACTCCTACTAATGTTATCCAAAAGTCACACAACACGGTAAATATTACAATATGTCTTGAGTCATTTGATCAAAATGTATCTGTCAGATTTGGCCACTTCCATTTCAATTGGTTTTGACTGCCTTCCAAAATGTTGTATAAGTCCTGGGTTAGGCAACCCAGCCTGGCGGGGATCTGCGCTCAGTGGAGCGTTCTTTTCTAGTTGACTTCTCTGCTCACAGGGAAGGTGATGTCACTCACCTGACAACATTCTGAACATAGCAGAATGGCCACACACCCAGGCACACACACACACACCCAGGCACACCCAGGCACACACACACACACACACACACACACACACACACACACACACACACACACACACACACACACACACACACACACACACACACACACACACACACACACACTTAGTTTTCATAGCTTGTGGGGACATTACATAGACTTCCATTCATTTCCTGTGGCCTTACGCTAACCTCTATCCCTAAACCTAACCCTAACCCTAACCCTAAACCTAACCCTAACCCTAACCGTTGTGGGGACCTACTATTTGGTCCCCAAAATGTCTATTTCTCCAATTCTACTATACTTGTGGGGACATTTGGTCCTCACATAGTAATATATACCTGTCCACACACACACACACACACACACACACACACACACACACACACACACACACACACACACACACACACACACACACACACACACACACACACACACATTGCAGGCAGTCACACAACACTTTTTACGGTAGACATACAGCAGGCTTCCCCAATAGGCGGCCCGCGGGCTGCTGTCTGGCCCCCACCAACCCCAGTAATAATGGTGGTATAAGAGCAGCAACAACACTAGTATATCGGCGTTGTCGGGTGGAAATCTTGTATCTCCAAATTTGTACGTTCTTTCGCAAATCATACAAGGCCGTCGCACAAAAGTTGTGAAAACAGCCGATCTACAAGCACACAACGCCTCGCACCCGCGAGGCGTTTTGTGCTTGTAGATCGGCTGTTTTCACTAGTTTAAATAATTTTTAAAATGATAAATGCAAAACTAATGGTTTTGGACATATTTGACATTATCTGAACTGTTGCTGGAGTAGCGGGAACGCCGCCGTCGCCCCCTGCAATGTTGTGGCCCTCGGCTTGGTACCCTAGACATAATTCAATGTTGTGGCCCTCGGCTTGGTACCCTAGACATAATTCAATGTTGTGGCCCTCGGCTTGGTACCCTAGACATAATTCGGCCCGGGGAAAACTAATTGGGGAACCCTGACATACAGTATAGTAGAGCTTTATTTTTTAATGTGTTTTTTAAAATAATTAGTGATTATGAACCTCATTGACATCATAACTGGTTACATTCATGATAAGCAAAAATATTTATTTATTTATAAATAATGAGTGATGTCTGAACCTTAATGAGCTCATCACAACAGTGTGTTGTATGAAGATGAAGCTTTCTATTGCACATATTCAGTGATTTCTGTGTTTTTACACCAGTTGTTCTGACTTATGATAAACATCTGCACCAAACCAAACGCTACGCTCCATTCTGTGTCCTTTTGTCTTTTTAAACAGGTTATCTTTCCACCCTGCCTCCCTGAACGCACACTCCACGCCTGCCAGTGCTCTAAACCAATCACAATCTCTACTGATGTTGTATTTATTGACAGCTCCTGTCTCTGTTCATTTCAGTGCTTCAAGGAGGGATATGTCAGTCAGACTACGTGGCCACGCGTGTGGTTAGTTTCTGCATACCTGCGCTGACACGCTTCTTACAACACAAGAACCCACAGGTAAGACTCGATGAACTGAGGTGAAAGTATCGGCTCGTAGAACAGTAAGATTTAAGACCTTTCACATCTAGACACTGTTTAGTATCAGTGCTGTCTGTCATCTCCAAATGTACGCTGTCAGACAGACATCTGACGGACATTCTGTGGTTTATTTTATTTGTTAACGTTTGTGTCACATTGCTTTGTGTTGCATGCTGGCTGACTGTGGTTGAGGTGTGCTAATGATGCTAATGATTGTTTGTTGTTGGAAGAGACTAAAACTTTTACATAGAGAAAGAAGACGTTAGTGGATTTACTGGTACAGACGTGTGAACTGGGAACTAACCGGAGGTTTTGGCCAAACACGTCATGCTGAGTGTTTGCTATGACAACATAGGCTAACGCAGTTATCAAAGTGATGACGCGACACAATTATTATATGTATAATATATTATATAAATGCCAGGTCGGCTGCCACTCTTAGTTCTTTTAGATTTACCTTTTAGAACAGCCTTCTGTTTGCTGCTGCCTTTAATAGTTATTGTTTCCCCCTTTTCTCTTCTGACTGATTTTCAGGCATGAATGGAAGTTAAGGTCATCCCCGAAGCAGCCTGCAGCGTACGTGTCGGCAGTTTCCAATCCTGACCCTGACGACCTTTGCTGCGCGAAAAAAAAGTATGATTCTTATTTTCATAATTCACTTTCTGCTTGCCTTTCATTGTCAGGAGGTATAAATATAATGGTTATACAGGCTACTGTCAGTGCTGCACAGGAGTTATGGTGGCCTATAGGCCTACACACACAGATGTGCCATGTCAAAACATCACACGTCCTGCCATTAGCAAGACAGCAGAGTTTCAGGGGATTTGCAGAACATTGAGCTTGTAGATCAGATTAGACATGCGTGCATACTTCCAAATGCTATTGGCACCTCACTCGATCTGCCCCATACGGGGACTGCCCCATATAGGTCGAACTCCTGTTGGGTGGAACAGCGTCGGCAGGTTAGATAATCACCCGCGTCACGGTTACTGAGGTTAGGTTTAGGGTTAGGGTTAGAGATAGGCATAGTTTTACTGAGGTTAAAATTAGGGTTTGGGTTAGAGTTTGGTGGTCGATCCAAAGGGTGTTGGACCTAATGACATGTTACGCCCCATACGCCATTGCTATGAGAACATAATGCTAGCACGGTTATATGGCCTACGCTCGACCCAAATATTATCTTTATATTGGCCTACATAAAAGCCAGGTCGGCTGCCACAGTTCTTTTAGATAGCCTTTTAAACCAACCTTGCTATCACCAGTAAGACTCCCTAATCGGGAGATAAGCGACCGTAGGTGGCTTTGCAAGAATCGGCCTGATGGTGGCGCTAGAAGAGGGCCATGGGAGAAATGAGGGGTGGGGTCTGCGCGGCGCCGAGGCGGACGAATAGGTACCGGCCCCGGCTCTCCCGGTCGCTCCTAGCCGGAGTTACGGCATTTTATGTGAGCTGCAGTGTAGGGGGTCCTCCACTGGGGGCACCACCACTTTTGCATCCGTTCTGGAGCACCAGGAGTCGGTGGTCCCCGGGAATTCCCCGTGAGCAGCCCCGTTGGGGTGGTCATTTGGTCATTTTTGCACATTTGGGTTTTTTTTTTACATCTGGGGGTCCCCCAGGGACCTGGGGGTCCCTGGAGCTCCGGGGGTCCTTGGAGGTTGTAGTTTGGCAGGTAAGGAGTGTGTGTGCAAAATGTGGCATGGATGGGGGCAACGGTTGTGGAGATATGAGCAGGGCAAAAGTGTGACTCACTGACTCACTCACTGACAGACAGACAGCCTGTGGAGGTTTTGGTAGTAAATGCGACTTACGGTCGCAATTACAAAAACACCAGAACCACAGGGAACTCATGTTAAATCAGGTGCGTGTGTGCCAGGCACGTAGATCACTAGAGCTTTTTTGACAGTGTGTAGGTGCCCCCCCCCCCCCCCCCCCACACACACACACACACACTCACTCACACACACACACACACACATATCAGACTAGAAGAATGTTCAGAATGTGGCAGCGTCTCAAACCTACTCAGTGGCGTCGTCGTCTCACGCACAGAAAATACAGATTTAAAAGACTGTCAACAAGTTGTGCTGTGAGGAGTTTTTGGTTTGTAGATTTAGTGATTTCCAGTGACAGTGTTTGGTACGCAACCATGATGGAAAGATAAACGTGCACGGCATGGCAGCACTGTGTGTGTATGAGCGTGCGTGCGTGAGTGTGTGTGCCTGCGTGCAGAGATGGATTACCCAACGGGCCCAAGGGGCTCAGGGGCCCTGAGCTAAGGCCAGCCCTGAGCTTGAGCCTCCGTGTGACCGCGTCACTGTTATTAATGTTGCGCTTTGTGTCAGACAATGGGCTTATTCATTCATGTCGATAAAAGAACCCCAAAAGTCCTAAACCAGTGTTTACCCCCTGAGTTTATCAGTAGGTTTAGAGCATGGGTCATCAACAGGGGGTCCGGGACCCCTAGGGGGTCCTCAGAGTTACTACAGGGGGTCCTCCAAATCTTTGAGTTTTTTATATGAACCACTTGAACCATAGTGTCCATATTCTGAGGACTTTAGCAAAAAATAAATAAAAAAATAGCAGATCTACAAGCTCACAACGCCTCGCGCTGCTTTAGCAAAGAGCTTTGGTGTGGAGGGGGAAAAGAGCAGACTAAGTACAGAGAGAAAGGTCAAGTGTGACGGTTCAAGTGGTTAAATATCTGAAAACACAAATTGACATGAATCCAAAATACATTGATGATTGTGCTGTTAAACAATAAACTATGGAATCTATGAACAGGTTGTGGGGGTCCCTGCTTCATTGTCTCCACCAGCAGAAGGCAGGGGGAGAGTATGTTTTCACCCCTGTCCGTCCGTCCGTCCGTCCGTCCGTCCGTCCGTCCGTCCGTCCGTCCGTCCGTCCGTGCGTTCGTCCGTCCGTGCGTCCGTCCGTCCTCCGAGTTTGTGTACAGCTAATCTCCGGCGCCGTTGGCCCGGTCGCTGCCAAAATGAGCACACACACTACCTGGATGCCAATTCAGAACCTTTGCCCGACATTTTTCAAATGGCCCTGTTCTAGCACCACCTTGAGGCCGATGTTTGCAAAACACATTTCTGTACACTACTCCTACAGATTTTGTGATCGACTCCTACAGTCATGTGATCGACACAGATCTGTCTGATTGTCCATATTCCATCCTGATTGGCTGATATTGGCTTTCAAAGTTTGTAAGATTAGTCCATTTTGGACAAAATGCCTCAAATCACAAATGCAGAGTGCAATTAACATGAAATCGCACACACACATTCCCACTAGGCCGAGGAAGAAATGCCACTTCAAATTTTTGAAATCAGCCTCATGGTGGCGCTATAACAGGCCGATTTGTGGTTTTACCTATAACTCCACCGATCAGTTTCAAACTTTTTATTTATTTATTTTTTATTTATTTGTATATCTGTAATATGTTGGACTGTATGTATCTGTATTTTTTGTTGTGCTGCACTTTATCATAACCACATTTTGTACTAAGAAAAAGAAAAGAAAACATTTTAAGTTCTGGTTCAGGTCACCTCTATAAATATAATTTTCCTCCGAGGCACCCCTACATCATATTCATAATTTTCACTCCCAGCACCTTATATGTATGCCATATTTTAATAACTTTACCTTTAGCATAACAGTATGATGTAACGATGTTTTATCAATTTGTTCTTCATTATTATAAGATGATGACAACATCTGAACTAGAACGGAGCTCCATCGAGGTGCCAACTTGCGTCTTGTTCACAAGTAGGCAAGGGAAACATGATGGCATTTTTGCCATTATTCTCCCTGAGATTATGTTGTGAGGAAAACATTGAGATAATGGACATTTTGGTAGAATTTAACATCTCGCGGCACCCCTGGACTGCCATCATGGCACCCCAAGGTGCCCTGTCACCCACTTTGAAAACCCCACCTGATTAGTTATTATGCTTGATCTGTTTATCTGATCTACAAGCTCACAGCACGTAGCAGGGAGAGGACAGGGTTACTTGAGGACAGTAGATCAGGTTGTAGATCAGATAAATAGTTTCATGAAGGAGAACAGGTTCTGTGTTGATGAGAAAGTCTTAAAGCAGCAGGTGTGATGAACCACATGTCAAGCTGACAATGAAACACATTAATAACCTGTAACAGCATCAAGGAATGTAGAGTCACTATAGTTTGATGTCACACAGGACTCCTAACTTTTAAACCTTTAGGTTGGAGGTGTGATGGTGATTGTGGACCCCAGAAATAATGATGTCTGAACACCAGCGACATCATAAACTGTCTGTCATGATAGAAAAGATATTTATTTTTCAATATGAAACAAGAGTTCTAGAAGTTTTTTCAAAAGTTCTGGCAATTTCGAAATTCACGTCATGTGAGAACGGCCACTTATTTAGTGTGGCGTCTGAATTTTCAGGGCCAACGACCTAGTAATTTTTGCTGAAACTACCGGGAGAATACAATTTTCCCTGCAGTAAAAACACATAGCGAGTTTTTTGACAAGCAGGTGCATACAAGGAGCCAATAATAAAATGAAAGCATTGTATTTGGAAACGGTGTCTATACCAGCATTCAGAATTTTAGCAAATATTATTACACACCTTTCTCATGTTTCTCTTATTATAATATATTAATTATAATGATATTATTATATGTTGTATGAACATGTTAAACATTTTACATGTTATCCATGAGTCCCTGATCAGTGCTCTAAACCAATCACAATCTCTACTGATAATGTTGTCTTTATTGACAGGTCCTGTAGCCAATCATCTGACACTCTACACCAGGGCTAGGCAACCTTAGGCACGGTGACAACATTGGCACAGAGGAGGGTGATCACTGGCACACTGGCAGAAGTGAGAGAGAAGTGTTTATTTTCAAATCAAATATTGTTTTAAACGTGGTCAATTAAATTAGGTCACCCCGTTTGCAGCATATTACATCCTGCACATGATTCTACATTCATTAATTCAGAATCATTAAAAACCCCAACATCCCAAATAAGTCCTTTTACAGTCTTTTTTTACATTACATTGGTATTCAATTCATGGACATAACAAATAGCAAGCAAAGAAAACATCCAATAATACAAGGGGGTGGGGCTTACTGATGTCTATGGGGGAAGTGATAACTACCTAGCCTAGCTCAGCTAGACACACATGTTAAAACAAGGAGGGGATATATACTGCAGTTAGTTAGCTGCATTAGTATATAGGCTGGCCAAGCCAGGCTAATAACTACCTCCTTCTCTGGCCTCCTGAAAGGTGAGTTTTCAGGGAAGTTTTGAAGGAAGCTACCTGTTTTAAGGGAGGTAGTCAAGGAATGTCACACCTGGGTGTCAGTGTGAGACAAGAGAGATTCCTTTCATGAACAGAAACTATTTGGAACAGTTTAGAGCCACCATCTTACACACATCAGTGGGTTTCCTATGTATTACTGATAGTACATTATTGTTAAGCTTATGATCATTTCCCCCAAAAAACAGAAGCTTGTGTGCATGAGCTAAATTATATTATAATGAGTTTAGAAACTACTGGATTGAAGGAATTAGTTTATCAACTGCAAATATGATTAGGTCAATCTGATTTTGATCAACTGTTCAAACGTGCACGCACACACACACATGCACACACACACACACACACACACACACACACACACACACACACACACACACACACACACGCACACGCACACGCACACACGCGCATGCACACCCACTGACAGCCGAATGAAATAATTAGTGACATCAGTGACTTCATAGCTGTCTACTTTCATGATGAAAATTATCTTTATTTTTCAATATGAAACAAGAGCAAGGTATATTAGTGTCATGATAAACATTTATGTTGTATGAAGATGAATCAAGTAGAGGAGAGGAGAGGAGAGGAGAGGAGAGGTGGAGTGAGTAGGAGTGGAAGAGGAGGGGAGGAGCAGCAATAAATACATAAATAAATAATAATCAACGCATAGTCATAGACAATTATTCTGTTATTAAATTATTCTGTTATTTAAACTATTATTACATTTTAACTAACTGCACATCTATACTATAATTTTGCGAATGTCTGTCTGAGTGAGTGAGTGTCTGTCTGTATGAAACAGCGTTTCTCCTCGGTGGCTGGAGCAATTGATCTGAAATCGCATCACCATCAGCATATGAACACACCTGACATAACTGTGAAGCCCGTTTGTCACTTTCACAAATCGTATGCTGTATAATAGCATTGTTATGGTGTATCTATATCTATTTAGCCTACAGTACCTTTTGTGACCACACATGTTAAGGGAGGGGCGCTGTTGTTCAGCCCATGCACAATCACACACAAACCCACACACACACACACGGGGGGGGGGGGGGGGGGGGGGGGGGAGTGTGTGTGTGTGCGGGCGGGCGGGCGGGCGGGGGGGGGGGGGGGGGTTCTGGCCCTGTTACAGATGTTGTCCAAAATCATGCTGATCGGTACACAGTGTCTCTGTAGCCGTTAAATGGAACGGGTATTTCTTACATTGATGCTCCTACATATTAGCATGCAAGCACCAGTTAAAGTTACTTTCCATCCCTCATATACTGTGTGCACAGTGCACATCCCATAACCCACACACTGCACATCATTTCGGAGCTCATATCTTTGAACGGGTAAGGGCTAGTTAGAACAAAATTATACTTTTCACAGATTTTGTATCCCCCTTAATGGTTTATTCCCTGGTTCAGGTCAGCACATGTGCAATGTATTATTGTTCATTAGCAGCCACATTTGTTTTCTTCAAGTGTGGCAGACAGTTGTTGCGACCGTATTTACTATCAAACCCTGCACAAAGTGTAAGTCCGTCAGTCCGTCAGTCTGTCTGTCACACCTCACACGTCACACTCTTGCCCTGCTCATATCTCCGCAACCGTTGCCCCGATCCATGCCAAATTTTGCACACACGTTCCTTACCTGCCAAACTACAACCTCCAAGGACCCCCGGAGCTCCAGGGACCCCCAGGTCCCTGGGGGACCCCCAGATGTAAAAAATGACCAAATGTGCTAAACTGACCAAATGACCACCCCAACGGGGCTGCTCACAGGGAATTCCCGGGGACCACCCACTCCTGGTGCTCCAGAATGGATGCAAAAGTGGTGGCGCCCCCAGTGGAGGACCCCCTACACTGCAGCTCACATAAAATGCCGTAACTCCGGCTAGGAGCGACCGGGACAGCCGGGGCCGGTACCTATTCGTCCGCCTTGCCGGCGCGGAGACCCCACCCCTCATTTCTCACATGGCCCTCTTCTAGCGCCACCATGAGGCCGATTCTTGCAAAACACATTTTTGGACACTGCTCCTACAATTTTTGCCCTAAAATCACGCAAATCGGTACACAGTATGTCTACACTCATCCCATCAACATGAATCTCTCCCATATAGCGCCACCTCCAGGCCGATTTTTAAAAACACATTTTTGGACACTGCTCCTACAGATCTTGCCCTAAAATCACGAAAATCACTACACAGTATGTCTACACTCATGTCATCAACATGGATCAGGAAGATTTTGGCAAAACACATTTTTGCCCTATTTGTGGAGATAAGTGACCTACGGTCGCTTATCTCCCGATTAGGGAGTCTTACTGGTTTACTTGAGTCTGTGGTAAAATAATACTCTCTGTAATAGCAATTAATTATCATCATCATGCCTGTTTCTAACGTATGGGCCATACGTTTTTTTCTTTTGCTGAGGCCACTGGCGGGCAGATATTCCAAGGAGACGTTTCAACCCAGTTTACAGTAGACAGAGTAGAGCTCTGATATTTACTTAAAGGGGTACTGTCACCTAAAGGGGTACTGTCACTTTAAAAGTCATCTTAAAATATGAGTTAATTGCGACCGTCAGGTCGCACTTACTATCAAAACCTCCACAAACTGTGAGTCAGTCAGTCAGTCAGTCAGTCCGTCCGTCTGTCTGTCACACCTCACACGTCACACTATTGCCCTGCTCATATCTCCGCAACCGTTGCCCCGATCCATGCCAAATTTTGCATACACACTCCTTGCCTGCCAAACTACAACCTCCAAGGACCCCCGGAGCTCCAGGGACCTGGGGGACCCCCAGATGTAAAAAATGACCAAATGTGCAAAAATGACCAAATGAACACCCCAACGGGGCTGTTCACGGGGAATTCCCGGGGACCACCGACTCCTGGTGCTCCAGAACGGATGCCAAAGTGGTGGCGCCCCCAGTGGAGGACCCCCTCCACTGCAGCTCACATAAAATGCCGTAACTCGGGCTAGGAGCGTCCGGGAGAGCCGGGGCCAGTACCTATTTGTCCGCCAAGGCAACGCGGAGACCCCACCCCTCATTTCTCACATGGCCCTCTTCTAGCGCCACCATGAGGCCGATTCTTGCAAAACACATTTTTGGACACTGCTCCTACAGATTTTGCCCTAAAATCACACAAATCGGTACACACTATGTCTACACTCATGTCATCAACATGGATCTGTCCCATATAGCGCCACCATCAGGCCGATTTTTTCAAACACATTTTTGGACACTGCTCCAACAGATATTGCCCTAAAATCACGCAAATCGGTACACAGTATGTCTACACTCATCACATCAATATGGATGTCCCATATAGCGCCACCATCAGGCCGATTTTTTGAACCACATTTTTGGACACTGCTCCTACACATTTTGCCCTAAAATCACGCTGCGACCTGACGGTCGCTTATCTCCCGATTAGGGAGTCTTACTGGTATTTTTATGATGTCATTGTGGGAATGCGCAATTATAAGCCAATCAAATTAATTGACTGTACTTAGACTACTTACTGTACTGGTCAGCTGTTGATGGGGGGCGAGGGGCAGATTACACTGTGACATGAGTTTCAGACTATTTCAGACCGTTTTCAGAGAGACTACGTGACCTACTTTATCATACTATTCTAATTTTTGGGTGTGTCAGCGGGCCTTTAACATACCGGTAGTATTTTATTGGTGATCGTTAGTCATCATATCATTTTATTGCGACCGTCAGGTGGCATTTACTATCAAAACCTCCACCGGCTGTCCGTCTGTCAGTCCGTCAGTCACACGTCACACGTCACACTTTTGCCCTGCTCATATCTCCGCAACCGTTGCCCCGATCCATGCCAAATTTTGCACACACACTCCTTGCCTGCCAAACCACAACCTCCAACCATCAATTCTCACATGACCCTCTTCTAGCGTCACCATGTGGCCGATTCTTGCAAAACACATTTATTATTCAAAAATAGTTAGCAAATTGCAGAACTGGTTGCAAAAATAGGGCCAAAACTGGAAAAGCCATTTGGCTGGCCCCCTGTAGTAACTCTGAGGACACCTGGGGGTCCCAGACCCCCTGTGGAAGACCCCTGGTATTAGCTACTCATTTTTGTTGTCAGAGCCCAGCTACAAAAGCTTTTATGCTTCAATTATGATCTAATTTGACACAGGAGCAGAGCAAGGACTGTAATGAGATAGGCTCAGGAGTCATTCCGGGGGTCCCAGGTGAGGAAAGACCCCCACCAAAAGTCGGAAAGCTTATTCTGGCTGCTTCAAAAGTGCAATATATGAACTTAGAATGTTTTAAAACCTTCAAAACAACTCTAATATTATGAAAATTGGACATTAACTGGCTGGCATACTGTTCTGCAATGTCCTAAAATAGATGACCCCCCAGAAAAGGGGCAGGGGTTGGGAAAATCTGACATCCATTATTTTCTGACAGTTTGGTCCCTATAAAAGCCAACGCAGTAAAAAAAGAAAGGTACGCAAAAAAAACATTAGAAGTACACCATGTAGTAACTCTGAGGACCCCCTAGGGATCCGGAAGCCCCTGTGGAAGACCCCTGGTGTTTGCTACAACTCATTTTTGTCCAGCAACAAAAATAAATATTCAATTATGATCTAATATGACATTGTTCTGGAGCAGGAGCAGAGCGAGTACTGAGATAGGCACAGGGGTCCGGCGTCTGGTGGGTCCCAGGTGAGGAAAGACCCCAACCAAATGTCAGAAAGGTTATTCTGGCTGCTTCAAAATTGTAATAAATGAACTCAGAATGTTTTAAAACCTACAAAACAACCCTAATATTAAGAAAATTGGACATTAACTGGCTGGCCTACTGTTCTGGGAGGCCCCAAACTAGATGACCCCCAGATAGGGGGTGGGGGTCCGGAAAAGTTGGCACCCATCACTTTCTCATAGTTTGGACTCTATAGAACCAGGATCTGCAAAAAAAAAAAACAATTTTAGCGCAAAAATCCTACGGAAGTACACATCGTACCACACTACTCATCACTGTTTCATATGGATATTGGTTTGTTTAGGGAGTGATAACTGTCAATAAGCTGGGCGATTGGAAGAGTTATCATACCAAAATGTAAACTAGAGACATGTACGAAGACGAAAATGCAAAAAACTTACGGTCACCTTGGGTGGTACCAATTTGTGCCAATTTCAGAATTGGCCCCAGGCCTAATTAGGGAGTCTTACTGGTTGTTGATCTCTAGTTATATCATTTTATTGTTGATCTTTAGTTATATCATTTTATTGTTGATCTTTAGTTAACATACTAAGGATTTAGCATGACTTTCAGGTTAGGATTATACATTCAGAGGTTAGATATTTTGGCTGATTTATGTTTATATCCTACAAGCTCACAGCACGTGGCATTGGAGAGGACAGGGTTACTTGAGGACATTAGATCAGGTTGTATCAGATTTAATGAAGGAGAACAGGTTCTGTGTTGATGAGAAAGTCTTACAACATGAGTAGTGATGAACCACATGTCGCACACATCTTAAGACAAATACATTAATGACGGCATGTGATGCATCACTGCACACAGTATTAGTAGTTGTGTTCTGTAGCAAACTTTAGCCAGCATATTAGATTCATTATTTTACTCACCTGCTTCAGTAAGGGTGAGGATGAAAGAGAAGGTTTTGTTCCATATGTCTACATATTGTCTTGGTTTCAGAGAGCAGGGTAAATACTAACTTTTGCCCCAATGTCTTTGTTTAGATTCCACTAATTCATGCCCGATCGTGGTGTTGTTGAGCAGTGGTCACATCGTCTCTTTAGCGCGACCGTGTGTATGCGTCTATGTGTGTGTGTATGTAGCCTGAGTTTAGCCACGGCCGGGAGGTGAACCCAGGACCCCGACACCCCAGGCATGTGCTCTGACCAGTCAGCCAAAGAGCCAGGCTCGTTGGCAACAGCCAATGCACCCACCGTATAGCCTACATGAGTACCACTGGGTGACCAGAGAGGTGCTGTTGAGCAGCCCTGAAATGTAACAATTAATGGACACCACCTCTCAGTTCACACTGGTGTGATTTTATTATTAGCTTGAGTGGACGAAGCCAAGTCATTAAGGGGCCCGGGGGCCAATAGAACTCTGTTTCCTCTCTAAACGCTGGGCATTTCAAAACAAGGGTCTTTTTCATTGGATATAATGTGATCATTCAATCACACTTTTATTTTGAAATCCTAGCCTACTACTGGAAACAGAAGCAGCAGCCACCAGGCTACTTCAATATTTTGAATTAACTTCATTTTCAGGCTGCGCTGACTGGCCTTCAAATCCTGTGTTAAACACTGCTATAGCATGGTGTGTGTGTGTGTGTGTGTGTGTGTGTGTGTGTGTGTGTGTGTGTGTGTGTGTGTGTGTGTGTGTGTGTGTGTGTGTGTGTGTGTGTGTGTGTGTGCGCCTGCGTGCGTGCGTGCGTGCAAGCTTGTTGTGACCGTCAGGGAGCAGTTTACTATGAAAACCTGCAGCATCTGTCACACTTTGCTTTCACATTTACTCTGGCATACTGTTGCCTAGCAACGTCATTTCAACTTTAAAACGCTCACATGACTTGGGCTTTAACGGCCAATAGGGACGTGCTGTATTACAAGTCTGTTGTTTCCGCACGACCTAGTGGTCGCTTCTCGCCCTTAGGGCGTCTTACTGGTATTACTAGAGAAAATGTCCCCACAGAATGAGTGGAATGTTAGTAACACATTGTGAGGAATATGACGACATGTGAAGATCAAAGATGTTGTAGGATAGTTATTTACTTCAGGGTTTCCCAAACTGTTCTGGCTCAGGTCACCCCTAAATATTATTTTCCTCTGAGGCACCCCTACTGTACATTATATTCATCATTCTCACTCCCAGCACCTTATTCATGCTATATTTTAATATTACTTTTGGCATAACAGTATGATCTAACACATTTCTTTATCAAAATTGTTCTTCATTACTATAAGATGATGACAACATCTGAACTAGAAGGGAACTCCATCGAGGTGCCAACTTGTGTCTTGTGCACAAGTAGGCAATGGAAACATAATGGCATTTTTGCCATTATTCTCCCTCAGATTATGTTGCGAGGAAAACATTGAGATAATAGACAGTTTGGTAGAACTGAAAATCTCGTGGCACCCCTGGACTGCCATCATGGCACCCCAGGGTGCCCCGTCACCCATGTTGAAAACCCCACCTGATTAGAGTTATTATGCTTGATCTGTGTATCTGATCTACAAGCTCACAGCACGTAGCAGGGAGAGGACAGGGTTACTTGAGGACAGTAGATCAGGTTGTAGATCAGATAAATAGTTTCAGGAAGGAGAACAGGTTCTGTGTTGATGAGAAAGTCTTAAAGCAGCAGGTGTGATGAACCACATGTCAAGCTGACAATGAAACACATTAATAACCTGTGACAGCATCAAGGAATGTAGAGTCACTATAGTTTGATGTCACACAGGACTCCTAACTTTTAAACCTTTAGGTTGGAGGTGTGATGGTGATTGTGGACCCCAGAAATAATGATGTCTGAACACCAGCGACATCATAAACTGTCTGTCATGATAGAAAAGATATTTATTTTTCAATATGAAACAAGAGTTCTAGAAGTCTTTACAAAAGTTCTGGCAATTTCGAAATTCACGTCATGTGAGAACGGCCACTTATTTAGTCTGGCGTCTGAATTTTCATGGCCAACAACCTAGTAATTTTTGCTGAAACTACCGGGAGAATACAATTTTCCCTGCAGTAAAAACACATAGCGAGTTTTTTGACAAGCAGGCGCATACAAGGAGCCAATAATAAAATTAAAGCATTGTATTTGGAAACGGCGTCTATACCAGCATTCAGACTTTTAGCACATATTATTACACACCTTTAGAAACACATTGGTGAAGACATTTCTTGGTAACGATTTAGTTCCCAGATTTTCTCATGTTTCTCTTATTATAATATATGAATTATAATGATATTATTATATGTTGTATGAACATGTTAAACTTTTTACATGTTATCCATGAGTCTCTGATCAGTGCTCTTAACCAATCACAATCTCTACTGATAATGTTGTCTTTATTGACAGGTCCTGTAGCCAATCATCTGACACTCTACACCAGGGGTAGGCAACCTTAGGCACGGTGCCAACATTGGCACAGCGGAGGGTGATCACTGGCACACTGGCAGAAGTGAGAGAGAAGTGTTTATTTTCAAATCAAATATTGTTTAAACGTGGTCAATTAAATTAGGTCACCCCATTTGCAGCATATTACATCCTGCACATGATTCTACATTCATTAATTCAGAATCATTAAAAACCCCTAGTTTGACCCCTCACATGCTACTTAAAGCAGATCTTTTTTTTTTTTTTTTTTTTATAGCAGGGGTAGGCAACCTTAGGCACGGGTGCCAACATAGGCACAGCGGAGGGTGATCACTGGTACACTGGCAGAAATGTGAGAGAGAAGATTTATATTTTAAAATCAAATATCGAGTCACCCAATTTGCAGCAAATTACATCCTACACACAATTCTACATTTATTAAAATTCGGAACTTTGACTAGGGCGAATGTCGGGGAGATAGGTAGGTTATTGCTCTGAGTCTAATGATCGTTATAACAAGGTCCTGACAATCTAAATATGTCCGCATTTTGATGAGGTGTCATTAAAATGAATGTTGACATGGCACACTGACTGTCTAGAAAATAAAAACATGGCACTTCATTTCATAAGGTTGCTGACCCCTGCTTTATAGTATAGTGTATAGCAGGGGTGGGCAACTTGGATGATGGAGTGGGCCACTATATTTCCACATTCACTCCAGAGGGCCACAATGCATACACAGTCAAAATATGCAAAAATAGTTGATCTACAAGCTCAAAATGCGTCGCAGCGTGGCACGTTTTGAGCTTGGAGATCTACTATTTTAGCTATTTTTGAATTGGAATCTGGAATTATTTTTAGCTATTTTAATTGGATTCCTGAGAAGTATAATTTTTATTTAATTTCAAATGCATTTATATGACTGTTCTTATGCTAACTTTATGAACTCAAACTCAAATACATTGGACACAAAAAAAGACTTGTGCTGAGTCATTAAGCTACTAATATAGACGGCTGTAATTAAAGTGAGTCAAGTTTGCATGGTTAGAATTGTAACAGCTGAAATCAATAATATATCACTAATGCAATATTAACCTGCGGGCCGCATTAAGTGAAGGTGGGGGCCGCATGTGGCCCCCGGGCCACCAGTTGATGGGCCCAAATTTTTACCCCCTATAAATAAAATTGCTCAATGCTGACAGGCGGTCAGCAGGTGGTTTAATGAATGTATACATATAGACAACATTTTAGGCCAATAAAAAAAAAAAACTATTTACCAAATGTCATATGCCATAATAGCCAAGTTGGCAGCCGGACTATATCAGGCAATGGCAGAGCCAAACATACAGGCAGACACAGCACACCACAGATCAACACAGCGCTGAACAAAAGAACATCATTATTAATGGGTCAATTACTTAACAATCAAACTAATATATGTGTGCAGCACCACTACCTTACCTCTAAATGGTAGGTACAGATATGTACACGACTGGGCAGACAGACTGCACGCCACATGTACACACACGCACGCGCGCGCGCATGCACGCACGCACGCACGCACGCACGCACGCACGCACACGCACACACACACACACACACAGGCTAAGTTTGACTATTACGTGGGAAGCAACAACAGCAAACAGAAAAGGGGGGGGGGCAGTGAGCAGCTGCAGAGTCAGGACGACAGTCAGGATGTGTCAGCTCTAAACCCAATAGAAAGCAATGCAGTTAAACAGGCATCGTCACATTATTACACAACACCTTAAAGCAAGACGCTCCGAAACCAGACAGACAGACAGACCGATGCCAGTAATCAGCCCGTGATTACAGGGCGTTGCTAGGGGCAACCAGTGAAATCTCAAGCCACTGCAGTATTTTATTGTAGATCTTTAGTTATCATATTATTTTATTGTAGATCTTTAGTTATCATAGTATTTTATTGTAGATCTTTAGTTATCATAGTATTTTATCGTAGATCTTTAGTTATCATAGTATTTCATTGTTGATGTTTAGTTATCATAGTATTTTATTGTAGATCTTTAGTTTTCATAGTATTTTATTGTAGATCTTTAGTTTTCATAGTATTTTATTGTAGATCTTTAGTTTTCATAGTATTGTATTGTTGAGCCTCAGTTGTAACTCTACTTTTTAAGCCATGGATTCATCCTGTTTGAGAGGACAGGGTTACTGGAGGACAGGAGCAGATCAGATCAACGTATCTTAAATATCTGTGGTTTCATGAAGGAGAACAGAACAGGTTTTCTATGTTGATGACAAAGTCTTAAACTATGAGAAGGTGTGATCAACAGATTAATGAAGGCATGACATTTGAAAGGAATGCAGTGTCAGAACTAGTTTGATGGGAGGAGGAGAGGAGAGGAGAGGAGAGGAGAGGAGAGGAGAGGAGAGGAGAGGAGAGGAGAGGAGAGGAGAGGAGAGGAGAGGAGAGGAGAGGGGAGGACAGGACAGGACAGGACAGGACAGGGGAGGAGAGGAGATAGAGGAGAGGAGAGGAGATAGAGGAGAGGGCAGAGCTGGATGATTGACAGGTGTCAGTTATATTTGTCAGTGAAGGAGTACTGCTTGAGGGGCCATGTGACTACACACGCACGCACGCACACACGCACACACAGTGGCAAATACAGGTTTAACTGTACCAAACCATATACACAACACATGCAGTTGCAGGTGCAAGCCATAAGGCGCGTTTATTCACAGTTTTGTTTACAGAGTGAAAGAAGCGGTGCAAATGTCAAACAAAACGTTGACTGAAATAGTCTCCCCCCCCCACCCCCCCCCCCCCCCCCCCTTAAGATTGGGCAACGTTCAGATAGCTCACCAGAGCGGGTAGGTTCAGGGGATTTAGCGGACTGTTCCTTTAAAAGAAAAGGTGAGTGGAACGCTTAGTTAGGGCTTTCTCTTGCAGGTAGGTGAGCAAGTCACTCTTCTTCCACAGGGCAAAGTGAATAACGTTACTTTGCTTTCACAGGGGCTCGGCACCAGCTTCGACTGCTCTCTTCGCATTCAATCGGACTTTTTCACCATTTCTCAGACGTTTGAATGCAGAGAGTATCCACAGGGTATCCACGGGGTATCCCGTTTCCGTGCACTTTGATGTACGCATGCGCCGATATTTGTCGCCTCGAATATTATATTCCCCTCACGGGAATCGAACCCAAGCCGTGGGTTTGTTGCATCCGTGCTCTACTGACTGAGCTAATGAACGGATGATGTGACTCCTTTTTTGTGCATTTATCTTTGACGTGGATAGTGGGGTAGACGTGCAGTGGGGTAGACGTGGATAGTGAGGGACTGAATATTTACTATTCTGTCCATAACGGCACATATCTCGGTAACGCGGCTGAGTGGGATTGGTCGCCGCTAGCGCTCGCCTCGGTGGCGACTCACGGGGGTCATCGGCGCCCAATACCGCGCTGCTCCGTCGGGGTCTGTGGCGTGGAGCGTTACACCTGGGAACAGAGAATCCATGGCATCTAGTTTGATGCTGGAATTCAGCTCAGTTTTTATTCGGAACGGATGTCGACATTTCACTACTAATCAAGCCACTGTTTCATTGTTTTTTTCTCAACCATCCACTGTGAGATACCGGGATACCCAGTATCCGGTATCTACGGCTACCTCTGCATTGAAGCGTCTGAAAACATGTGAGAATTTCGCATTAAGTGCGTTGATATCATCCGAAACAGGTGGGCTCGGTGAGTATGAACGTTACTTCTCTACACAGGGGATCAGGCGGGGGCCAGCTCAATGAGTCCAAGCAGCTCACTTACACGCTAAACTAAGGGCGGATTCACACTGCAATCCGTTTGATTAGAACTGATTCTGAAAACGGTTGCTGGTTCACGCTGGCCAGCATTCACATTGGCAGACCTTCTGGCCTCCATGGAGACCACTAGCAATAAACGTCCCGGTCCTATAGGTGGCGGTATTCGCTGGTGAATACAGACGTCATCAACTATGCGACATTGCTGATGCTGGTCGCCAATAAATTCAGGCACGAAAGTTGGTGTAACAATCCAATGACGCGCGACAGCGCAGTGTGGAACAGTCTTGGGTCTCCACAGTCCACACCTCGACAACTGTTTAAGAAAGAAACAAGCCTATTTGCATATCAATAGACCTGTATAGTAGGTGTCGAGCGACGTTCGCTGATCTACAAGCTCACAATGCCTTGCATCCGCGACGCGTTGTGAGCTTGTAGATCTGCTATTTTCCAGGCGCATAAACGTGCAGAATGATGAGCGAGACGTGCAGCGCAGCGCACGTTGTATTTTTATTATTTAATAATCAACGTGGCCTACAATTGAAACGCTTTCACAAGCCACAGTGTGGCTTAATATTCACATTAAGGGTAACAAGCACGTCAAGCAGGCACAGCAGTGCACACCGATAACACCGTTAAAACAAATAAAACTTCTCCGCTAGGCCAACTCTGCCCCGTCCCAAGCAGCGCGCAGTAGAGATGAGACATTCGCGAACGATTCGACTCTCTTGAACGGCTCTTTTAAATGAACGATGGGATCCAGTCCGCAGTCGCGGGACACAGAGCAATGAGTCAGTGTCGAGAACGGTATCAGAAAAAACGGATGGGGGAGGCACAGCTCATGGACGAGAGCTAGCAGTGTGGACATGTCATGGACACAGGCTGCGAAAAACAAACAGCATTTGGATTACAAAAACACTGGAGCAATTCAGAAGCACTTAATTAGAAAATGTAACTAGTAGCTGTGTATGTTAATCTGACATTAGTAGGCTAGATTGATTACTTCTTGGACTTGGACGTGCGTTTGTGCTGTGGCAGGTTATTTAATATGGGATTTTGACAGCTTGCTTCTTCCTCTTAATGGAGCACCGTCCCGGCTCCGAATGTTTTAACGGAGCGGCGGTTCTGGCCGTTCCGTCTCACTTTCACCCCTGCGCTCAGTGCGCTGGTGCGAGACAATAAATAACTGTCGCCAATTGCTACTTCTCTCAATTGGAAGTACATGACACCAGTCCAGCGCACCGCAGTAGTAGACTAACTGGTGATATAAAAATATATACATTTTTGACTCCTCGACTCAAACAATTGGCGTTTGAGTCCTACAAGCAAGCAATCTCTCTGTTAGACCAGGCCATGTCGACAACTGTTACCCAGTGTTTATTTGTGGCAACGCCTGACTCGTCGACATTATATGAGGTCACGTTCAACATCAATACCGTTTTTGAGGCCGGTTGCTTCACACTGCGGCTCACCGGTCTCGAGGTCGCACAATGCAGTCTCGAGACTACCTCTTGAGGTGGTTTCGAGGCTATCCGTTTCTGAGGAAAACCGCACGCTTCACACTGTCAAAACCGGTTTAAACATCTGCCAAGTAGCCTCGAGACCGGTCCCGAGACCGCAGTGTGAATCCGCCCTAACTTAAAAAGGGGCATAAGGGGCCATAGGGCCAGTGAGCTCTTGGACGTTCTGTAGTTAAGTATAGCGGTGAGTGTAATATACTAAAATAAAAGGGGATGCGTGTTTTAGGTCAAGACTTTTCAATACAGGCCATCTCCATGTATTACTCAGAATAAGGGGAATCGAGTCTCAGCTCAAAGCTTTCGGTCGATTTCCACTCCTTCTCCTCCTCCTCCTAGCCATGCAGGCCTGCTCACAGCCGTGAGGTTTCCTAGGATAGGACACGAAACAGTGAATATATGGAATTTCTATTTAGAAATGAGCAAGAGTGTGTGGAGTTATCTCTTACCGCCCAATGCACACTTTGCAGTCAGGAGAATGCCAAGATCTGAAGGCAGAGGAAACAGTCTGTATTTGTACCCCACCCAAAAACACAGCTGTCGTCAGTTCTGGTTGATTGAGAAGGTAAGTGGGAACGTAACGGCCCTCGATGACGCGCCCTAAGCGGGTGTGGCAGGGACGTGCTGGGCCCCTTATTCAGCCCGGGAAAAAGAGTTGGAGAGGCCCTCATTGCGTGCTATAGAGAGAGATCTCTCTCTATAGCGCTACTCAAAGATTTGCCATTTCAGATCATTACAAGTGACAAGCCAGTGGGCCAATTACTGTACATGAGTTATATTTTGTCGTTGTCGGGTGGAAACCTTGTATGTCCAAAACCGTTTGTTTTGTATTTATCATTTTAAAAATGATTTAAACTCGCACCGCGAGGCGTTGTGTGCTTGTAGATCTGCTGTTTTCACTACTTTTGTGCAACAGCCTTATATGATGAAGCAGGGCTTTGCTTTGCGAAAAAATGTATACATTTGAAACTTGAAGATACAAGGTTTCTGCCCGACAGTGACAATTTACTTTGTTGGCCGCCCAGACCCCAAAATGGAACGAAGGCCGACATTTTATTTTTATTTTTCTTCCTAATGGCCGGCCTGGACCCGTTCGGGAATGAACCGGCCATTCGGGAGTTGTCCCGCTTTTACCAATGGCCAGCACGCCCCAGGGCGGGGTCCTCGGGGTTTCACTCTGCCTTCATGCCACTCTCTCGGCCTCCTCCTGGTGGCGTGCTTACCTGGCAGTACTCCCCTTATCGAGATACCACAATGTGTACACAGGGAGTATTTATCAACCATAGGGAAGAGTCTGCCCATGTGGCAGCATGGTTACTTTCACCCCCTCTAAAGAAAATGAGCAGTAAAGTCATCTTTATCAATAAAAACCCAAAAGAGTCTTGTGTATGTATAATGTAACCAGTTGTGAGTTAATCCCTGCTCCCTGCTCTTGTCTCTCCTGCAGATCATGTGTGTCCTCTCCAGTGGAGCCGTTTAGCCGTGCTTTCCCTTTGGACCAGCGAGCGTCCAGTCGTCCAGAACTCGCTCCGCTCCACAGAGACGGAACGCCACCACCGCTAAGCTCCACATCAAGATGGACGGAGTCTCCACGGCCGTGATGGAGCCAATGGAGGTGATTGAGACCAGTGGTTCTGCGTTGTGTTGTGTTGTGTTGTGTTGTGTTGTGTTGTGTTGTGTGATTGATTGATTGAAGACTTTATTAGAAGTTTGCATAGGAAAAGGTACAGTTTCATGACGGTACAGTTCACTGGTACAAGGTCTACTAAAAGGAGATCCATGAAAAGACTAGGCTTCTTTCCATAGGAAACCATTGAAGTATCTCATATAACATTGAATGACAGACGAATAGAACACAGTCACTTTAAGAATCATCTTAAAAAACAAGTTACTATTTTTATGATGTCATTGTGGGGATGCGCAATTATAAGCCAATCAAATTAAAGGAGCTATAGTCAACTTTTTCTTGAAAAACTGATGCTAAAATAAAAATAATGTTTCGAAAATATGTTATAAGAAAATAAGCTTCATATATGTGTTTCAATTCAAAAATGACCACAAAAAGGGTAAAATAATGATAAAATAATCATTTCAGACTAGGATGTAAACAAAGTGTCGGTCTGACAATGGCCAAAATGACTATTTTATCATTATTTTACACTTTTTGTGGTCATTTTTGAATAGAAACACATGTATGAAGCATATTTTTTTATAAAATATTTTCGAAACATTATTTTTATTTTAGCATCCGTTTTTCAAGAAAAAGTTGACTTTAGCTCCTTTAATTGTCTGTATAGCCTGACTGTATGACTATACTTACTGTACTGGTCAGCTGTTGTTGTGGAGCGAGGGGGAGATTACACTGTGACCTGAGCCTCAGACCGTTTCAGACCATTTTCAGAGAAGCTCATGTCACAGTGTAATCTGCCCCTCAACCCCTTTAGGTGACAGTACCCTTTAAGCTGCTTATTCAGAATTCTCCCAGGAGCGTCTGCTAAAAGCCTCTACATTGTCATTGCAAACCGTAGGTTGTAGACTCCAACGCAGCCAACCAGGTGGGAGGCGGGACTGACCAGGAGGAGGGGCATGGCCAGGGCGAGGGGGAGGTGACCGCGTCAGAGACCTCCACGGCCCCCGCAGCAGAACCTCAGCCACAACAAGCTCCGCTGCTAGCCTCCGAGACCATCAAGAACCCCAAGGTGGGCCCCAAAGCCAAGGTGGGCCCCAAAGCCATGGCGGACCCCAGAGCCAAGGTGGACCCCAAAGCCAAGGTGGGCCCCAAAGCCATGGCGGACCCCAGAGCCAAGGTGGACCCCAGAGCCAAGGTGGACCCCAAAGCCAAGGTGGACCCCAAAGCCATGGCCGGCAAGACCACCGGGGCCGAGACCAAGCCCTCCGGACCCGGCCTGGTCAACAAGCCCGGCTTGCGGCCCTCCATGGCCCTGGGGGGCCGCATTGACAAGGATGTGGCCAAGAAGGCCGGCGCTGACGCCAAAAAGGGTGTTCCTACTACCACCACCACCACCACTGCAACCAGGATGCCACCAGCCTTGGTCATCAAGAACCCCAAGGCAGACCCCAACGCCAAGGTGGACCTCAAAGCCAAGGCAGACCCCAACGCCAAGGTGGACCCCAAAGCCAAGGCAGACCCCAACGCCAAGGTGGACCCCAAAGCCAAGGCAGACCCCAAAGCCAAGGCAGACCCCAAAGCCAAAACCGACCCCAAAGCCAAGGCCGGCAATACCGCCGGGGCCGAAACCAAGCCCTCCGGACCCGGCCTGGCCAACAAGCCTGGCTTGCGGCCCTCCATGGCCCTGGGGGGCCGCATTGACAACAGTGCGGCCAAGAAGGCCGGCGCTGACAACAACAAGGGTGTTCCTACTACCATCACCACCACCACTGCAACCAGGATGCCACCAGGCTTGGACATCAAGAGCCCCAAGGCCGACCTCAAAGCCAAGGCCAACCCCAAAGCCAAGGCCAACCCCAAAGCCATAGTCGACCCCAAAGCCATAGTCGACCCCAAAGACAAAGCCGACCCAAAAGCCAAGGTCGACCCCGGAGCCGAGAACAAGCCCTCCGGACCTGGCCTGGCCAACAAGCCTGGCTTGCGGCCCTCCATGGGCCTGGGGGGCCGCATTGACAACATCGCGACCAAGAAGCCTGCCGCCGGCGCTGTCAAAAGGGGCGTTCCCGCTACCACCACCACCACCACTGCAACCAGGATGCCACCTGGCTTGGCCATCAAGAACCCCAAGGCCGACCTCAAAGCCAAGGCCGACCCCAAAGCCAAGGCAGCAGCCAGCAAGACAGGGCCCGGCCTGATCAACAAGCCTGCCTCGCGGCCCACCACGGCCCTGGGGGGTCGCATTGCAGACGATGCGTCCAAGAAGGCCAGCGCCTGTGATGACGAGAACAAGGGCTTTCCTGCCCCAACCACCCACAGTGCCGTCAAGGAGGCGGCCAAGAAAACGGCGTCCGTTCCCACTAGCGGCGCAAAAGCTAGCGCCGCCACAGTTGGCGCCGCCACAGCAGCGGCCAGGAAGCCTGCAGGTAAGTTTGGAAATGACTGAATGAGTGGCGAACTGTACTGTACTGTATTGAATGGCTGTTCTTTATGAGGTCTTTGTCAGAGGCGTCAATTGGGTTTGGCTAAAAATATACTTCTTAAATTAAATTCACAAATGTCTCTATTACTATCATATTCTGTTATTGAATTACTATATGAACTACAATGCAAATAAGAACAAAATGATCGCTTTTATATGGTATTATATTCTCCACAACTCTTGTATCCCCCCTATCTTGACAAATGGTTTATTCCCTGGTTCAGTAGGTCAGCACAGTCAATTAGCAGCATTTTTTCTCAAGTGTGTCAGTCAGTTGTTTACTTGTACCTGAGGTCAAATAATACTATCTGATATTACCGTATTTTCCGGACTATAAGGCGCACTTAAAAGCCTTTAATTTTCTCAAAAAACTACAGTGCGCCTTATAGTCCAGTGCGCCTTATATATGGATCATTCATTGACATTGACATTCCCTTTAGCACAGCTCCATGTTGGATGCATAACGCAACGGTAGCGTCTATTATGTGCGCCTTATAGTCAGGTGCGCCTTATATATGAAAACAGTTTGAAAATAGACCATTCATTGACAGTGCGCCTTATAGTCAGGTGCGCCTTATAGTCCAGAAAATACTGTAATCATCATTAAGTTCATCTTAAGGTAAGAGCACTTCTAAGGCATTAGGGGTCTTTGGTTACTGCTGGCTTATTGTCTTAAATTTGTATTTGCTGCATTATCATCATCATCATCACAAATCAGGGTCTGCCCTGCCAACCTGTTAACGGTTTCTTTTTGAAGCGGTGAAAGCCGCTTCCAAGGAGTGGCTTTGTGTGTCCCATGTCCATAGATGGTAATTTCAGTCCAGAATGAACAGGTTTTTTTCAAAAACAAAATGTGTGTCCCATGTCCATATATGGTCATTTCAGTCCAGAATGAACAGGTTTTTTCAAAAACAAAATGTGTGATCCCATGTCCATATATGGTCATTTCAGTCCAGAATGAACAGGTTTTATCTGTCCCGTACGTCCAGAATATGTGTGTAGTGTCTGTCCCGGTCTGATGATTGGATACTTTGTGGATTGGTCAAGCTTCACATGACAATTCGGCCCTCCAGATAAAATCATTCTTTCATTCAGAATTTAGAATGTATAGATCACCGAGTTCATAACTCTAGAACACATAGAATAAAAGTTCACCGCTTCACTTCGAACCGAGGTTTGATTTTTTTTTAAACTTTTACACACGGGGTGCATCATTTGCACATTGGCAGGCCAATTTAACTGCAATTGAAGAAACTGTAGAAACCCCCCCCAAAAAAGTTGGACATGAAGAGCCCTGACTGGTTGCCATACCGTAGCTTTTGCTGAACTGATGCCACTGATCTTTGTCTCGTGGCTTTGTTTGTAGCCCTAACCTGTTTTTGTACCCCTCTCCTCTCCTCTCCTCTCCTCTCCTCTCCTCTCCTCTCCTCTCCTCTCCTCCAGGTCCCAGGCCTGTCTCTGCAGCTCCTACCAGGCCCAGTACCACCACATCAACCGAGCCCCCCGCCTCCAAGACCACCAGGTGGGTCCGATGTTGGTGTTGGGAGTCGAGCCCCTCGCTAATAGCTAGCGCACGGCACACTTACACCCGTGCTGTTACACCTGTGTTGCATGCAGATAGGAATAAAAAGAAAAGAAACATAAAATGCTACAATAGATGAATGACTGTGCAGGATCAAACTTGGCTTCACAAAGCTCCCCAGTGGCGAGGGAGGGGAGGGTCGTCTGTGTTTTTGTTGTGCCCAGTATCACTACGCCGCTGCAGCGTATGCCTACAGTTTGCAGTGGGTGGAGCGCAAAACTCCTATCTGCAAATGTCATAATTGGATTTCACTTGAAATGCGGACTACAGGCTATGCTGCACATGGTCAGTCTGTCTGCAAGATCCTTCTGCTCCTCATTTAGTAGGAAATGTCATGTGACTAGAACCTCCTATATTGTTCAGTGCCAGTCTGTGGGAAAATGTTGAAACTCAAAACCTCCTAGCTGCACCATAATGTTGATTGCTAATGATTGGTGTCAGGTTGTGTAAGTAGGAGCCTTGGTCAGTTTGTCAGTGGGTAGGTAAAAACCTTATATCTGCATGTATGTAGATAGTTTGGGTGTTGAACATTTTGAACTTGTGAATAGAGGTGGATTCCGTGGATATAGGTTTTCACTGCTGCTTACAGTAGATGTGAAGTCATTGTTGAAATCTCTTATTAATTGCAGATCAGAATCTGCCATAAAAAATAAAATAAAAAAAAAGCCTAACTATTTCTGGGTAAAAACCTCATGTCTGCATGCATAGGAGGTTTTGGTGTTGAACACACGTTTTCTTTTTCATTTTCATTTTCATAACAAAGTGACATTTTCAGATTGGAGGTTTTGTGCTTTGGCCATCGATATGGCAATGGTGGAAAGCAACAAGTATGTTTACTTAAAGAGGTGGTGCCATAACCCCCCCCCCCCCCCCCCCCCCCCCCCATTTAAAATGAGGTTTTTATGTGGCCACACCCACCAGTTCACCCACCTGGTTGTCATGGTGGGTAGTGACCCAGCTGAAGTTAGCCACACCCACAGTGTTGGGTGTATGGTAGAAGGGGAGGGGAAGATTATATGATGTCATTTGTCAATTTGAAGCCCATAAATCCAAGATGTCCGCGGTGTGACATGGTCTATTGTGGCCACACACACACACACACACACACACACACACACACACACACACACACACACACACTCACACACACACACACACACACACACACACACACACACACACACACACACACACACACACACACACACACACACACATACAGACTGTGTACACAATTAGCTCAAATGTCACGTTGTTGTCATTTGCCACCAGAACCATGAGAGGAAGCAAGAAAGACATCAACATGGGGAGCAACCTCTCACACCAACCTGGGGTAAGTTTATTTACAAACCCAACAAACCGAAGACCAGAGTTTCCACACTAAATAACATCTAGGCTGTTGTCCAGTTTCCCTAGCAGAACCCAGCAGCTCTCATAGCATAGAGTGTAAAAGCGATAGGCTTAGGGGCTCCACTCTGTCTATGTTGGCTGCTGGCTTATAGATGTTATTTAGTGTGGAGTTGTGCTTTAAATGTATTGTTAACATTCACTGTAATACAAAGACTGTAAGCATTAGTATTTTTACCTGAGTTCATAGAGTTTATCAATCTATTATTAGTTGTCATTACACATGCATCCATGCCATCGTTGTCCCACACGAGCTGCCACACTCTGCTGAACAGATGTTATGTTGTTCTGTGTTTTGCCAAGTCCCAGAAAGACACACTGGGATTGGCAGTTGTGCCGAATGCTCACTCCAAAACATGATTTATGAGACTGTGGCAGCTTGTGTGGGACAACCAAGGCATAGATGTGTTTGTAATGACAACTAGTAACAAAATAAATCACCTTTGACCACAACAAATAGTGTAAAAGTGATAGGCTTATGGGCTCCATTCTGTCTATGAGGGCTGCTGGGTTATAGATGTTATTTAGTGTGGAGTTGTGCTTTAAATGTATTGTTAACATTCACTGTAATACAAAGACTGTAAGCATTAGTATTTTTACCTGAGTTCAAAGAGTTCAATTGTTTTAATGTAGGCTACATTATCAACTTGCTGTGGACAGACGCGCGCGCGCACACACACACACACACACACACACACACACACACACACACACGCACACACACACACACACACACACACACACACACACACACACACACACACACACACACATGCATACGCACACGCACACACGCGTGGCGGAGAGAGTCGCAGGCCCAGCCTGAAGCCTCAAAAGTCTAGTATCTGCCCTTGATCCATAAAGATAGCCCTTTGGAGTGATGTTTAAGATATTGGACTTTCACGCGGGAGACCCGGGTTTGAAGCCGGGTGGGGAGGTTCGGATCACCTCCCTTACACACGCACACACGCACGGACGGACGGACACACACATGTACAAATTGTGAACCATGCCATAGGAATTGTGTACATAAACTCATCAGAAAAGCTAATCTAATGTCCTATTCTACATTCATCCTCAGCCTGGAGCAACAAGAAGACGTTTGTCTAAAACTGAAGGTGAGCTGATTGAATGAATAGATGTCTTATAAACTGATTAAACTGTCTGTCTGTTCTCTCTATATCTACCTGTAGTCTGTAGAAACACACACAACACACTAAGTACTTATTGTCAACATGTGTTATTATGTTCTGAGATGATGGTCTTCACTCAAACTTTAATACATTAAAGACTGTTTATGTCATCATTTGAAACATAATGCTGAACCATGCATTTCATAGTGGGGCTTAAAACATGTCTCATAATGTTTGTTTTAATGGAAACAAATAACAATAAAAAATGTTAGGTGTTAGGCTTTAGAGGGGAGAATAGATTTGATGTAGAGTGAACTAGCAGACCTAGTAAGGAGCCCTGGGGGACCCCAGATTGATACGTTTGTAGGGTTTAGGTAGTTGGATCATAGAATGTTCACACCCATGTTTAAATGAGTTTAAGTTTCACCAACAACAAACACATGTTCATTCCACTTATCTTCAGCGGGTCACTTTGTTGTCAAACAACGTAAAGTGCTCATTCAGAAGGTGACCCAGATCAGTCCCATCCTGGATCTACTCCTTGAGAAGGAAGTCATCACCCAAGAGGGCTACAATAATGTGAGGTCTAAGCCCACCAGTCAGGAGAAGATGAGGGAACTCTATAGACTCCTGAACTCCAGCAAGTCCAAACACGTTTTCTACAAAGGTCTTGAGGAACATGAGAAGAGTCTTCTAGAAGATCTGTAAGTCATTTAAATTAATCTCCTATAAAGGTCTTGAGTACATGGCATTCCTTCTCTGAAGTAATTCTCATTTCAATTCATGTTTAAGCCAAGAGAATGTACACTTCAAGGCTGCTTAAGGATTTCCATTACCTGCCATTATCATGACAGGATTGCAGTTTTCAATGTTTTTATTGTGATGCTTTGTGAACTTTACATGTGGTACCGGTTAGGTCATCTTCAAGAGACAGAATAAAATATTCTGGAGACTTTGTCTTCTGTAATAAATGTATTGTCATTTAGTTCATAATGCTTTGAACAGGTTAATTAGGTTGTTGACAATGTGTGGTCCAATAGAACCTTTTCTATTTCCATAGTATTGCTAGATGAATACATAGTTAGTATAACATGTTTTTATTGCACTGCAGGTACACTTCTCCTCCTCTACAACTGGAAGCAGAAGCTGCTGCATCTGTTTCAGGTCAGTGCTGTTTAAACATCAGTCTCTTGGATAACAAACCAGGGCAGTCGATGCCAGCTCGATGCAAGCTGCTGCCTGTTTACTCACAAATAGAACATTAAATATGATATTAATAATAGTTATTATTATAATACAGCAGCTGAACCACCAAGTTCCAGTTCAACGTCTACAACGGGAGGAGTCTCTAAGGATGGAGGTGAGCTGACAATAAATGTCTTTTCTGAACACTGAACAGAAACACTGTGTGTGTGTGTGTGTGTGTGTGTGTGTGTGTGTGTGTGTGTGTGTGTGTGTGTGTGTGTGTGTGTGTGTGTGTGTGTGTGTGTGTGTGCGCGCGTGCACGTGCGCGTGTGCGTGTGTGTCTATGTGCTATGGTTAAACTGTGTCAATACAGAAACATAGCATAGGCGAATGGGTAGAGAGGCCTTCTGGGAATCTAAAGATCACCAGTTAATGACCCAGAGATTAGTCTTCATTCCTGTTTTCCAAACAACATGGTTACATTGTTAAACTTATAAAAAAATAGAGACATTGAAATGACAAATGTTTTATTATGTTGTTGTTAGGTGCCCAAGTCTCTCATTGATCTTGTTCCCCTTGGCTAAAGATGTTTAAGAATTGCTTTGTTCATTACAGATTTAAAAATATCAGGGTGTCCCATCATTTTCTATGAAGAACTGCTTCAAGAAGAGATGGAAAACACATTTCAATGTGTAAAATTGGACAATGAGCCTAAGATGAAGCTTGAAGATGTCTATGTCCCTATCTACAACATAAACACCAGTTTCACAAACATGCTCAAACATCATGAGGTCAGACAGATGGAGATGAATCAGGCAGTAAAGGGAAAACCAATCGAAATGAGTGAACTATTTAAAGACCCTTCTGGAATAAATATAAGAACAGTGCTGACTGTTGGTGTCGCAGGAATTGGAAAAACCTTCCTCGTACACAAATTTATTTGTGACTGGACCTTGAAATGTTTCCCCCAAGACCCCCATCTCTTGTTCCCATTGAAGTTCCGCCAGTTAAATCTTCTCGAGGGAAAAAGCTTTAGTTTGTCAGAGCTAATTCATGAATGCATCGTGGACTGCATTGAGAAAGACGCTCTTGATGACATCTTCACCAAAATGCAGAAGTCAAGAGTCTACAAGAAAAGTCCCTTCAAAGTGATGTTTGTCTTTGATGGGCTCGATGAAAACCGGCTGCCGTTGCGTTTCTCAGGCCAAGTCATCAGGCCAGATCAAGTCATCAAATCCTTCCCTGTGGAGGTGCTGCTGGTAAACCTCCTCACGGGGAAACTGCTTCCCTCTGCTCACATCTGGATGACCTCACGGCCTGCAGCAGTCGATCAGATCCCTGAGGACGTTGTTGACAAGATGACAGAAGTGCGAGGGTTCGTCACAGATGTCCAGAAGATGGAGTACTTCAAGAAGAGGTTCATGATCTTCAGTGATGACGAGAACCAGGCCAGCTCAAAGGCCAACTTGATCATGTCACACATCAAGAAATCAAAGACCCTCTCCACCATGTGTGAAATACCAGTCTTCTGTTGGATCTTGGCTTTTGTTGTGCAGCACAGAACAATGACAGACAAGCTGCCTGAGACCCTGGTTGAGATGTACAGTCAATTCCTGACAGCTCAGACAAAGCAGAAGGAGAAGAAGTATGGTGCATCAGGTGAGACAAGTAAAGAGAAGCTCATGGAGGCAGAAGCAGAAGTTCTTCTGAAGCTGGGCAAGCTGGCGTTTGACCAACTGGTCAAAAATAACATCCTGTTCTACCAGAAAGATCTGGAAGCCTGTGGTCTTGATGTGAACGACGTGCTGAAATCAGGCACGTGCACAGGGTTCTTCAGAGCAGACGGTGCTTGCTTCCAAGAAACGAATTACTGCTTTGTTCACCTGAGCATCCAGGAGTTTCTGGCTGCAGTCTACCTGTACCACTGTTTCACACAGAGGAAGATGGATGTACTGGCAACATTCCTGGAAGGCAGCAGTGCAGACAGTGACAGTTCAGACAGTGACAGTTCAGACAGCTTCAGTTCCCTCTCTGGCTTCCTGAAGGCTGCTATGGTCAAAACCCAGCAGAGTGAGAGTGGTCACCTGGACCTCTTTGTCCGCTTCCTTCATGGTCTCGCATTGGAGTCTAACCAGAGTCTCTTAGGAGGCCTTTTGGGCCAGGCAGACAACAGTCCACAGGAGATCCAGAGAGCCATCGACAACCTGAAGGAGATGAATGATGAAGATATCTCTCCTGACAGATGTATCAACATCTTCCAATGTCTGATGGAGATGAAGGACCCCTCATTAAGTCAGGGGATCCAGCAGTACCTGGAGTCAGAGAACAGATCAGGGAAGGAACTCTCTGAGACGCAGTGTTCCGCTCTGGCCTCAATGCTGCAGATGTCAGAGGAGGTTCTGGATGAGTTGGACGTGGACAAATACAACACATCAGAGGAGGGGCGACGGAGACTGGTCCCAGCTGTGAAGAATGTCAGGAAGGCTCGGTTAGTTGTCTTGTTGTTTTCATTGTGTTTGCCATGTCAGGGGGGGGGGAGGAGAGAGAGAGAGAGAGAGAGAGAGACCAGCAGTGTGACTGAATGCCTAGCACAGTGGTTCTTAACCTGTGGTTCGGGGCCTCCGGGGGTCCCCACACAACTTTTTTTTTTTTTTTGTTATGTTATGTTTATTAATGTTTATTACTTATTTTATCAAAAGTAATCAACAATCTATACTATAAAAACTGGTCAAACATTGGCCAAATTGTCAAATAATATAAGAATGAGAAAATAGCTGATCTACAAGCTTGTCCCCAGTGTCAAATATAATTATTTTTGAGGGGGTCCCCAGTTAAAATATGGTTATTTGGGGGGTTTCCAGTTAAAAAATGTATTTGGGGATTTCACAGCCTGAAAAGGTTGAGAACCACTGCCCTAGCATGCAGTTTGTTGTTGGTACTTAAAGAAACATTATACAGCAGTTAACAACACTTCACACCTCAACACACCGTCTCTCCAAACAGTGATGTTAGCCTGGTCCCAGCCAGAGTAATGAGAGGTCATTTCACCTCTTTGCTGTCTGTGCTTGTTTTCATGGAATAATTACAACAAGCCAGCCTATAACAACATACTGATGAAAACATGACCTGAGTTTGAGAATAGTGAATCATTTTTAGTGAAGGATCAAAAGGGTTTCTGATGCTGATTAAATCAGTGTCATGCTGACGCCCACGCACACACGCACGCACGCACGCACGCACGCACGCACTCACGCACGCACACACACACACACACACACACACACACACACACACACACACACACACACACACACACACACACACACACACACACACACACACTAAAACTATTGTTGTTTTTGTTTTTTCCACCTGACAGGCATTCTATTATCCTTGGCAGTGAAAAGGTGTTTAATCATATCTGATTTTCTGATTTTACATTCAATCTGTATTTACAGGCTTGTTGGCATTGACCTCGCTGAGACACACTGTGAAGTTGTGGCTTCTGCTCTCAGCTCTGATCCTTCACATTTAAAAGAACTGGACCTCAGTTACAACTACCTGGGGGAGGAAGATTCACTGGAGCAGCTGTGGGCTGGACTGAAGAGTCCACATTGTTGTCTGGAGATTCTCAGGTCAGATTCATTTAACAGTTATGTTTTATTATGTGAATAATGATGAAGTACACTGATCAGTTTGTAATGCCATGTTGATATATAATGCTTTATTATTATTAATCATTGTTAATACAGTATATGATGTTTGATTCGTTATTTTAGAATGTCACTCAATTAAATGTAAAACTATATATATTTTTTGTTTTTCCACCTGACATGCATTCTATTATACTTGACAGTGAAACATATTTTTAATCACGTCTGTTTTTACATTTAATCTGTATTTACAGACTTGTTAGCTGTGACCTCAAGGACACAAACTGTGAAGCTGTGGCTTTTGCTCTCAGCTCTGATCCTTCACATTTAAAAGAACTGGACCTCAGTTACAACAACCTGGGGAAGGAAGATTCACTGGAGCAGCTGTGTGCTGGACTGAAGAGTCCACATTGTTGTCTGGAGATTCTCAGGTCAGATTCATTTAACAGTTATTCCGTTTTTTATACAGTTCTGTTTTTTATGTGAATAATGATGAAGTACAGTACACTGGTCAGTTTGTAAAGCCATGTTTATATACAATGCTTTAATATTAATAATAATTATTAATATCTGATGTTTGATTCTTTATTTAGACTGACTAACTGCTGGTTGTCAGAGAGATCCTGTGAAGTTCTGGCCTCAGCTCTAAGATCTAATCCATCCCTCCATCTCAAAGAACTAGACCTGCGCTTCAACGTCCTAAACCACTCAGCACTGCAGCTCTTCTCTGGACTGAATACTCTCCAGTGAGTAGAATGAACTGTGTCCATGTTTGTTTGTTCACTGTTTCTAATAGAACGTGTCAATGCTTTGTAGATACATAGATACTTTTATTTATCCCGCTGGGAAAATTCAGTCACTCAGATGCAGTTAAAGGTTAGAGATGGAGTGTCAGGTAAAGAGTAAGGAAAATAAATAAAGTGCTGTCGTGTTCAGCAATACAAGGCAAAAAGACTGTACATTATACCTCAAGGTGCATGCATTCTGGCATTCAGCTGTATTCCAGAAATACAGTATCCATATCAAAACAGATCTCTAAGCCACCGGCTTCAGGAACAAGGTGTGTGGAATAGAAAGTGCAGAGAAACTATGGTTTGCAAGGAAACAAAACTTTACTTTACAACTTAGGCACACAAACTCAGGTACAGCCACACAGGGCGAATTAAACGTTAAAAAAAAAAACAGCCTCAAAGGGCAACAGAGGAAACTACAAATAAACCTGAACAGAGAGAACGTGGAAGTGAACAGGAAAACGGCAGCATCAACGTTCAACTATAAACCAGTGAAGAGCGATGATGAATGATTATTATTGATTGCGACTGTAGTTCGCAGTTAACTATGAAAACCGGCACATCCTGTCCGTACGTCCTTCCGTAACGTCTCAATGTCTATAGCTGACCTCAATGTCTCTAGTTAACCTGTTGTGACATCACATTGTTGTGACATCACAATGTTGACCCATATTTGGCAATGGCTGTTTTGATATCACATTGTTGACCCATATATGGAGATCACTGATGTCATCAATATCAAGCCCATAGCTTGGAATGCCCATATAAGGACATATTGTGTGAGTCTCATGTGGTCTGTAACATATAAGACATCTATGACGTCAGTCATATCCATATTTGGGAAAAATATTTTGTCCATGTTTTGTAAACAACCAACCGCAACTCGAATCACACTTGCAAATGAATTCAGTCCTGCGTGACGGGTGAGGTCACTTTTCACCCTTAGGGCGTCTTACTGGTATTATTTTATCAAAACAATACTTCACCTCTGAGCTCTGATTTGAGTCTATTTTAACTTTTATTTCAATTCAACCCCAGCATTGATTTCATGTTCTTTCAGTGCTTACAGTTTTGTCTCTTTTGTTTTACAACAATGACAAGTAATCAAATGTAACCTAATATGATTAGTTATCACTAATATTAATGTAACTACATTACAAGCAGTGTTGGGTAATGTTACAGGGAAATATACCTCTTAAATGTAACCAAGTGTCCACATTGTTTAGAAAATAGTAAGTAAGTTACTGCCAAATTAACGCGTTAGGTTACTCTGTTACTCCAATTCGTACAATTACAGTAGCGACATTACTTTAAACATGTTATCCTAAACACTGATTTCAAGTTATATGAATACATTACTTAATCCCTTAAAATGTGATGTACTTGTTGTACTTTCTACAGAGTGAAACATGGAGGACATGAAGACTGGCTTAATCCTCAACTCCTTGCAAGATGTGAGTGTCTGTCTGTCTGTCTGTCTGTCTGTCTGTCTGTCTGTCTGTCTGTCTGTCTGTCTGTCTGTCTGTCTGTCTGTCTGTCTGTCTGTCTGTCTGTCTGTCTGTCTGTCTGTCTGTCTGACTGACTGACTGACTGACTGTTAATTTCACATACTGACATTTTCTACCCTCCCTGGATGTTGTCACTGTTCAGTGACTTAATTAAGGATTTAGAAAACATATTTTCCATACAGACAGGCTTCCAATTCCATCAGAAATGGAGCAGTACTTTATGAGTAGTTTTACTCTTAGAGAGACAGCCTGTTGTACATGTTGTACTTTGAACCAGGCCCGGCGGCAGGACTCAATGGTCGCTGTGAGCTTTAGATTGTCGTTACTCTTTATTTGAATATGGCAAAAATAGAAGATCTACAAGCTCACAAAATGTTACATCATTACGTATTGGGTAGTTGTAGATCTTCTTGTAGATAAGCTCTTTTACTGGCATTTGGGATGTTTATTGTCTGTTCACAGCCATCAAAGTAGCTTACTTTTGTGATTTTATAGAAAAATAACCATCCATTATTTCCAATCGCGGTCTTGTGTAAAAGACGGGCGCATCTCTCACGGAGTTGCGAAAAAAACACAACATTATGGGAGCCGCCGTTACGAAGCAAGAGTCTCCCCCTCTGCCTCGGTTGCACCAGTTTACAGACATAGAAATAGAGAAAGTAGATCCAGGCTGAAAAAACTACCAAAAATCCCGCCGCCATTATTGTTTATGTGCGCTGAAGATTACAGAATAGCGTTACACCCCCCCCCCCCCCCCCCCCCACCATCTGCTGAGGAAAAGAACGCTCGACATGGCGGCGTCGCAAAAAAAGAAACGAGCATTCGTTCACGTTCAGCGACATGTTGTGTGTGTGTGTGTGTGTGTGTGTGTGTGTGTGTGTGTGTGTGTGTGTGTGTGTGTGTGTGTGTGTGTGTGTGTGTGTGTGTGTGTGTGTGTGCTATATGTCTCTTATCACACAGTGTTTTGAGCGTGTACATCATCCATAGAGTTATAAGAAGAATAGAGAGGACACCAGATATCCCCGCCCTTCCACTTGCATTGAGTTGCTCACCCAGCGCATGAGGCGTTTTCACCCCTTCTTCCGGCTAGTAAAACCGTGACATAGTGGAGCCTTTGTGACGCATTTTGCGTCATAGTTTGTGTTCATGGACGTGCTGGGGCTCCAATTCATGAACAAGCTCTTCCAGTATGAACGCGCGTCAATACAAAGAAGCCTAGAATGCAAGTTCATGTTTCTGGCCCCAACTGCAGTACCTAAAAACGGCCACCATGTCCATGGCGCTTCAGAGCTCCCCCAAGGTTCTGGGGGCTTGACATCATCCTGTCGATAAAATAACAACAATAGCGGAACTACAAGCTCATAGAGAGCTTTTAGATTGTCTACCTGACAAAATAGCAGATCTACAAGCTCAAAGTGTGGTATTGTGATACTGTGACGGAGGGGGGGGGGGGGGGTCAGCGTATTAATGTTAAAGCTATACTGTGTAAGTTGCTCAACTAGTGGTCAGTAGCGTTATAGCAAACCGCGGTCGCGTCTGCTTTTTTCGGCCGTTTTTCGTCCATTTTTCGCCGCGGACCGGGCCTTCAGACCACCGCGTCCGCCTCGCCTCGCCGAGACCTATCCATAGAGGTCTTTCGTGTCCCTCTACGAGCCTCGGTTGGGGAGATACATGCTAGACTCCTAGCCCATTGTAAACACTGCAGTGTATTTCCTGAAGAGCTCGGCAGTGTATGATCTGGGCTTTGATTGGCCGGTAGGGAGACACGTGTACAGAATGATGCATATTATGACGTAATTTTGCCGGGAAAAACAGCTCCGGTCACGGCCACCAGGGCTCAGTAGAACACATATAAAGAAAAGGCTTTGGGAGCTGAAATGAACAGAGTGGGTGTTCTAAAACTTTAGAGATTTAATAATTAGGAAAATTTTAAGATTTGTTTTATTACAAAAGTTACATAGTATAGCTTTAAAAGTGGTTGTATCAACGATCCTTTGCAGAGGAGAGGAGAGGGGGGGTGGGAGAGGAGAGGAGAGGAGAGGAGAGGAGAGGAGAGGGGGTGTGTGTGTGTGTGTGTGTGTGTGTGAGCACGCGCGCGCGTGTGTGTATGTTGTTGTTGTTTTTTTTTGGGGGGGGGGGTCTCTGTGTCTAACACATTTAAACATAAATATTGTAGATTTAATGTATTTAATGTTTACTGTGTTGTTTTATCATCAGATTCTCATCGTCTCACACTGGACACAAACACAGCACACAGAAAACTCTCTCTCTCTGAGAACAACAGGAAGGCGACTCGGGTGGAAAGGCCTCATTCATATCCTGATCATCCTGACAGGTTTGATGTGTGGGATCAGGTTCTGTGTACAGAGAGTCTGACTGGACGTTGTTACTGGGAGGTAGAGAGGAATGGAGTGGTTCTGATAGCAGTAACTTACAGAGGAATCAGTAGGAAAGGAACGGGTGATGACTGTAGGCTTGGAAGCAATAAAATGTCATGGAGACTGGACTGTAATGTTAACAGATACTGGGTCAGTCACAATAGTAAGTTCACTGCCATCCCTGTCAGGCCCTCCAGGGACTCCAACAGAGTAGCAGTGTATCTGGACTGTCCTGCCGGGATTCTGTCCTTCTATGAAGTGTCGTCAGACACACTGAAACACCTGTACACCGTTCAGACCACATTTACTGAACCTCTCTATGCTGGGTTCTCGTTAGGCTCCTCCTCCTCAGTGTGTCTGTGTGAGCAGAGATAGAGTCTCTATGTCAGGACCACATCAGATTGTCATGGTTACCACTGTTGCCTAGTGGATACTATGACAGTAGCTAAGTCTGATATCATAATATATTCCATATTTGGACATGACTCATGATGTCATAGTGAAGCGAACTATTAAATGGTTAAAGTGATTTGTTTTGTATTTTTATGAGGACTTCTGGAAGCCCCTCAAGGACCCCCAGGGGTCCCTGGACCATACTTTGAGACCCATTGACAATGTGTAGTACATGGAGGAGGGGAGGGCTTTGTACACTCTGACAGTTAAATGATGTTTGAAGACATACTGTGTGTGTGTGTCTGTGTGTGTGTGTGTGTGTGTGTGTGTGTGTGTGTGTGTGTGTGTGTGTGTGTGTGCGTCCGTGCGTGCACGCACGTGCGTGCGTGTGTGTTTGTGTAGATCGGCTAGTCCGTACGCGTTGTAAGCTTGTAGATCGGCTATTTCTAACGCGTTGTAAGCTTGTAGATCGGCTATTCCTTACGCGTTGTACGCTTGTAGATCAGCTATTCCGGACACGTTGTAAGCTTGTAGATCGGCTATTTCTGGCACGTTGTGAGCTTATAGATCTGCTATTTTCTACGCATTGTAAGCTTGTAGATCTGCTATTTTCAACACGTTGTGAGCTTGTAAATTAGCTATTTTCGACGTGTTTTAAGCTTGTAGATCTGCTATTTTCGACGTGTTGTAATCTTGTAGATCTGCTTTTTTCGACGTGTTATGAGCTTGAAGATCTGTTCTTTTCGACGCGTTGTGAGCTTGTAGATCTGCTATTTTTTACGTGTTGTGAGCTTGTAGATTGGCTATTTCTGACACATTTTGAGCTTGATTCGCTATTTCTGGTGCATTGTGAGCTTGTAGATCTGCTATTTTCGATGCGTTGTGAGCTTGTAGGTTGTCTATTTCTTGCACATTGTAAGCTTGTAGATCTGCTATTTCCGACGTCTTGTAAGCTTGTAGATCTGCTAATTTTGACACGTTGTGAGCTTGTAGATCGGCTATTTTTGACGCGTTGTGAGCTTGTAGATCTGCTATTTTTGACGCGTTGTGGCTTGTAGATCTGCTATTTTCGATGCGTTGTGAGCTTGTAGATCTGCTATTTTTGACGCGTTGTGAGCTTGTAGATCTGCTATTTTTTACGCGTTGTGAGCTTGTAGATCTGCTATTTTTTACGCATTGTAAGCTTGTAGATCTGCTATTTTCGACGCGCTGTGAGCTTTTGGATTGTCTATTTCTGGTGGGTTGTGAGCGTGCGTGCGTGCGTGCGTGCGCGTGCGTGCGTGCGTGCGTGCGTGTGTGTGTGTGTGTGTGTGTAAAAGACTATCAAACTCTATTCCAGTGGTTCTCAAAGTGAGGTCCAGGGACCCCCAGGGGTCCTTGAAGGGGTTACAGGGGGTCCCCAGCTAAATGTGTTAATATAGCATCAAAACCACTTCAAAGTCTTGTATAAATGTCTTGTCTAGGGGGTCCCTGGTCAAAGATATGTTCAGATGGGGGTCCCTGACAGGAAGGACTTATTAACCCTATGAAATCAAACCGTGTCTAATATATATATATATATATATATATATATATATATATATATATATATATATATATATATATATATATATATATATACTGTAAATAAATATGTATCAGTCATCACCACAGCTTTAGATCTGAATAGATCAGATTAGATCAGATCAGATTAGATTAATTAAAATCAGACAGCTCAAACCTCCTCTCCACACATTTATAAATATGTATCATAAATACTGATGATGATGATGATGATGTAATAAATATGTATCATAAATACTGATGATGATGATGATGATGATGATGTAATAAATATGTATCATAAATACTGATGATGATGTAAATATCATTTATAAATATTTATCCTAAATACTGATGATGATGATGATGTAAATATCATTTATAAATATGTATCATAAATACTGATGATGATGATGATGTAAATATAATTTATAAATATGTATCATAAATACTGATGATGATGGTGATGGTGTAAATATCATTTATAAATATGTATCATAAATACTGATGATGATGATGATGATGATGATGATGTAATAAATATGTATCATAAATACTGATGATGATGATGTAAATATCATTTATAAATATGTATCCTAAATACTGATGATGATGATGATGTAAATATCATTTATAAATATGTATCATAAATACTGATGATGATGATGATGTAAATATAATTTATAAATATGTATCATAAATACTGATGATGATGATGATGATGATGGTGTAAATATCATTTATAAATATGTATCATAAATACTGATGATGATGGTGTACATATGTCAGTATCATACTTGTGTCTCTCATGTAAACACATCTACTCTATTGTTTTATGTGATATTTGACACAACAGACAGAGGAACAGTGTATATCTGATCATGTAATTATCACAGTATCATTGTTGTTTCTTGTACATAAACCTTTATACTGAACCACTGTACTGACTGGGGTGCCACAGGGTTCTGTACTTGGCCCCCCACCCTCTCTAAACCAAATGGACACGTTGTGAGCTTGTAGATCTGCTGTTCTCAGCTCATTGTGATCTATGATGACAACAGCAGAACAGTTTAACTCTTTCCTCTCCTGCTGCTGTGAGCATGTTGTTGGTTGACTAGACTTCATGTCATTTACTCTCATGTTGAACTTTGTAAATCACTGTGGATTCAAACATCTACTAAATGTCTGCATTCATTCATCCATGACGTTCACATCATTCATTGTTTCATCTGTTGATTCATTATTAGATCATTATTTCCTCTGTCCTTCTGTTGTTTTGTTTTAATTTGCATATCGTTCTCATTCTTCACATGTTTTTTTAAGACCATTTGTAGAAGTTTATTTTTAATAAATGAATTCTTAAAAGTCTGATATTGTTGCCGTGTTTAATAATGTATTCTCCTTTCTGTGTGAAGTTTGCATGTTCTCCCCATGTCCCCTATAGGGCAGGGGTTTTCAAAGTGGGTGACGGGGCACCCTGGGGTGCCGCGGCGACAGTCCAGGGGTGCCGCGAGATAATTCGATAATATTTGAAATTTATTTGGTCATTTGAAAATATATTTTGTATCATTTTAAACTTGTTATTTTCAGTCAGTTCTAACCAAAATGGCTATTATCTCGCTTTCCTTGCAACATAATCGCTAAAATATGCTATACATATAAGGTGCTGGGAGTGAACATTAGGAATATAATAATTTAGGGGTGCCTCGGATGAAAAAAAATATTTATAGGGGTGCCCCGAGCCAAAAAGGTTTGGGAACCCCTCTCAATAAACATGCAGTAATCCTGGTCTCTATACTGCCTCCCCCTGGCCAGCCGGGGTGCTTGATGGAGGGGAAAGGAACTTGTTGGAATAACGTGTTCCTTCCACGCGCTACGTCCAACCGGGGAAACTCCCCCCTGTCAAGTCATTTTATTTATAAAGCACATTTAAAAACAACCAGGTTGACCAAAGTGCTGAAGAAGAAGAGGCTTGCTCACTCCTCATGCACTGAAGGAAGCATGAGCTCAGTTCAGGGCTCTCCCCAGTGGTGTAAAGTAACTAAGTACATTTACTTAAGTACTGTAAGTAAACTTTTGAGTTATTTGTACTTTACTTGAGTAATTCCAATACTTTTACTTCTACTCCACTACATCTCGGATCCAAATATTGTACTTTTACTCCACTACATTTATTTCAAAACTTTAGTTACTAGTTACTTTATAGATTTTGATTATTATTACAAAACATACATTAACCATTTCAGCCGTATACATTTGGGTCATTTGAAAATAGCCGATCAACAAGCTCACAATGCGTCGCGATGCGACGCATTGTGAGCTTGTAGATCTGCTATTTTCAAAAGATTTGTATACATTTGATAACTTGAAATGGGACATTCTGCACAATGAGTACTTTTACTTTTGGTACTTTTAGTACATTTTGATACCAATACTTTTGTACTTTTACTCAAGTAAATGTTGAATACCGGACTTCTACTTGTAACCAAGTAGGCTACATCTACATTGCAGTAGTTATACTTTTACTTAAGTAAAGAATGTAAGTACTTTTTACACCACTGGCTCTCCCCAGGTTGGCAGAGAGAGAGCAGAGCCCAGGTTTACAGCTTAGGCAACTAACCCTGAGTGAAGAAAATGGGTTAAAAATATGGGATAAAATGTATAATGATAATAATACATAAATATATAGTGTATTTACTATACACTATAGGCTATATAGGCAACATGACTGGTGTCTTGCACGCACGCCTTCGCGTGCGTGCAAGACACCAGTCATGTTGCCATACCTTAGCAACAGGCATGATACATTTATTTTAAGAAGTACATTTAAAATTTTCATCCATTTCTACGGTTTCTTGGGCAGCCGGAACGGTTGTTCAAGTGCAGCTAAACTTGGCATGTTAGTAAATGTGCCACAATTAACAATAATGCATTGCACCTGTGCAGCTGACCTGCGGAACCTGGGAATATAACATTCTGTCAAGATGGGGAGAATACAAGTGTGGAGAATATAATTATAATACGTTGTTAAAGTGAAAATTTTCTTATATCTTTCATTAGTAGTTATTTTACAGTAATTTAACAACATAATAACCAGTGCAGATAGATAGACAAAGAGACATTCATGGATTTATATTTAAAAGTAACTTTTATTTCCCCTCCTGGACCCAGGGTATGGCAGCTGCATACCCTTGCCTTACCCAATTGATGCCCCTGATCCACTTGAATGGAAAAAGATGTATTTGTATCTGTTTATCTGGGCCTTAATCCATATTACCAGTGGTAAATAATAAAGTACTGAAATGTTTTATTTTGTAAAAGTATCGATACTGCAATGTACAGCTTTATAAGTACAGAATTCACATTTTACTTTAGTAAAAGTACAAAGTATTGGCATCAAAATGTACTAGAGTAAATGTACTCATTATGCAGAGTGTCTCATTTCAAGTTTTCAAATCTATAAAAATATTTTGAAAATAACAGATCTAAAAGCTCACAATCTGTCATATTGCGACGCAATGTGAGCTTGTAGATCGGCTATTTTCAAATGGCCAGAATGTGTGTTGATGTGTTGGTTGATGTGTGTTTTATAATAATAATCAATCTATAAAGTAACTAGTAGGACTGACTAAATAAATGTAGTGTATTAAATACAAGTTGTAAGTACAATATTTGGATCTGAGATGTAGTGTAGTAAGTAAAGAAGTAAAAGTATTGAAAATTGGAAATACTCAAGTCAACTAAAAATACATCAAACTACAGTCAGTGTTGGGGAAGTTAAAGTTGCATGTAACTGAGTTACATAACTAAGTTACATTTTGCTGTAACTTGCTGGTAACTGAGTTATATTCATATTTCTGTAACTCGTCAAGTAACTGAGATACTTTTTGGGAAATTTTTGACTAAAGTTACAAGTTACAAGAAGTTACAAGCGAAGTTATAATTTTACATTTAAGTTTTGTTAAGATTGACGATCAAATGTCCTCAACAGATTATAATTTTCTTATTTTTTAACACAAATGTTTACTAAAGAAAATGTCAACCTTTTTTAAATTAAACATAAAACTCAGTTGAGAGGCATATTTCTGCTGGCATGTGACTTTTTTTCTTTTTTCTTTTTTTTATATTGTATTTAGTTTCATCAAATGTACATTCTCAATTTAACGCTGAAACAAAGTACCGGTAACTCAAGTTACTTTTTCTATGTAACTTGAAACTTCCAGGGCTATAACTTTAACTTGATCAAGTTACTGCCATGGTGAGTTACTTGTAACTGTACAAGTTACGCTTTCAAAGTAACTTCCCCAACACTGACTACAGTACATAAGAAAATGTAGGCCTACTTAGTTACTTTAGACCACTGCAATAATGTCCAGTTAATCAATATCCAATCTAATTCAATATAGGCATTTTCATCTGCTTTATGACTTGTTGTTCCCAACATTAAACACAAGGTGTCGCTGTTGCCTTGATGTTCGTCTGCGCTAACTCCACTTGCTGTCTTTTTGTTGTAAAGATGTCTTTTGTGTGTTTTAAATATATTTGTAATGTGGCCTGTACAGACATTGCTAGTTATTTTATATCTAAACGCTCGCAGTGAGGAGCAGAGATGAACATGTTTTAAAATGTTCTAATGATGTCAGTACCTTGATAGACAAGCTTTATAATGATATGTTCAGCTTCATTAAATGCATGCTATGTATTCTGGTAGTGCACTAGAGCAGGGTTCTTCAACGTTTTCAGGCCAGGGACCCCTTAGTTGAGAGAGAGAGATGAAGCAGGGACCCCCACAACCTGTTCATAGATTCCATATAGTTTCATTGTTTGACAGCACAATCATCAGTGTATTTTGTATTCATGACAATTTTCAGATATTTAACCACTTGAACCGTCAATACTTAATACATTTGACCTTTCACTCTGTACTTAGTCTGCTCTACACCAAACCTCGTTGCCAAAAATAGCAGATCTACAATCTCAACGCCTTGCAGCGTGAGGCGTTGTGAGCTTGTAGATCTGCTATTTTTGGCTACAGTTCTCAGAATATGAACACTAGGGTTAAGTGGTTAATAATGTATAAAAGAAGAATTCAGATTCTATTCATTATGGTTATTGTGTCACTTTAATGACTTTTTGCGTAGCCATAATTATTGTTGTTTTTATTATTATTATTGTTGTTGTTATTATTATAGCATACAATCAAATTCCAGGCCGACTACATTTCCCAGAATGCACCTGCACCAGTGCAGTCCCAGCAGCTGAGCCTGCGAGAGAGAGGAGCGACAGACAGACGGACAGACAGACAGACCATGTGAAGCAGCAGAGGTTCTTCTGTGTGAAGATAAAATAAAATCAAAATGTCTCAAACTAAACCTCTGCTCGCACCAAGTGATGCTGAAAACGTGAGGAAAAGATCCACGGCAGGCAGTTCAGGTAAGACATGTTTGTACTTCATTCTAATTCCTATCAGACAACAAGTGGGACGTTTTAAACTTGACTTCTTTAGGCTTTAAGTTTCTGCAAGTTTTCCAGGTGCTTCTATGAACCCCCTCGTCCACGTTGCTGTGCACAAGTCTAGGCCTATGTGTTTTGTGTTTAGAATCAATCGGCTGGTGTTTTATTACAAATCTTGGCTTTAATTAGCCCTGAAACATGACGGTCGTTTCTCACGATTGTCATGGATCCACCTCAACCTCCTGTTTAGCAGTTAGTTAATTTGCCACGTTACGTACGTTTACATAAAGGTTCTCATTTAAAAAATAAAGAGCTTACTGAAGGCTCAGGGATGTTACAATATGTACCCTTATCTACAGTATTGTTTCATAAAAAACATTTAAATCCGATCGACGGCCATTTTCGACGGCCATTTTCACTACGCGACCCCATCGGTTGGGAGGTGTACTGCACTCTTGATACATTAACACTGTCTTTAGAAAATGGCAACTGATCGGATTAAAACGTTTTTTATTAAACAATACAGCCGAAACAGGTAGTTCTGCTTGAGCGTACCATATTAAGACATCCCTGAGCCTTCATTAAGCACTTTAATTTTTAAATCTGAACATTCTTGTAGACGTACGTGGCAAATTGGCTAAACTGCTCAACACCAGCTTAAACCTCATCCATGACGGTGGTGAGATACGACCGTGATGTTTCAGGTCTAGTGTGCAAGTGTTTGTGTTTAGAATAGGCTGGTATTTCAAATCTGGGTTTTAATCAGGATTCATCAAAATCACCTGTTGCTGGTTTGTTTGTTGTTTTGGTATGTTTTGAACAAACAAAATGAGTAGAGACAGTCACACAACATAAAGAGCTCTAAACTCTGTAACTCAGAGTGTACAAATGGAACCAAATGGACCCTTAGAGCAATGGTTCTCAAGTGGGGTCCAGGGACCCACAGTGGTCCTTGAGGGAATTCTAGGGGGTCCCTGCAGTTACATAATATGCCTATTGATTGAATATTGATTTTACAGGCGTCCCAGAAATAGAAATACCATTAAATGGGGGTCTGTAGCCTATAACGTATGTCAAACTGGGGGTCCTTGAAATTAAAATAGTTGAGAAGCACTGCTAGAGCTGTAAAAGATCTTCTTATGGGGGTCCCTGGCATATCTTTTCAAACGGGGGTCCGTGGGCTAATGTCCTTGCCATTTTGAGAACCACTGTGAGGCTCTTTCAGTCTGACTCAGCCAGTAGTTGTACTTCTAGCACTGATGATTTTAAAGCAGGGGTCTTCAAAGTGTTCAAGGCCAAGGAGCCCTTAGTGGAGTGAAAGATGAAGCAGGGACCCCCACAACCTGTTCATAGATTGATTGATTGATTGATTGAAGGCTTTATTAGAAGTTTGCATAGGAAAATGTACAGATTCATGACGGTACAGTTCACTGGTACAAGGTCTACTAAAAGGAGATCCATGAAAAGACTAAGCTTATTTCAACAGGAAACCATTTAAGTATCTCATATAACATTGAATGACAGACAAATAGAACACAGTACTATGCAGTAGATATGTAAAGAAAAGTGGGAAAAAAAGAAAAGAAAACAGTAAATCTAAACAAACAGTAAGTATATACAAGGAATATACAGTAAATCTAAACAAACAGTAAGTCTATACAAGGAATATACAAGTATACAAGTATATACAAGGAAGGGGCAGGGAGGGTAGGGTTGGGCTAGGTTTTTTACCAGTTGCGAACGGCTGCTGCCTGTAAGTGGTTTTTCAGGGCAATTTTAAAGGATGCTAGTGATCCACACTCCTTTATGGCCTTCGGTAAGGCATTCCACATTTTTGATAGATTCCATATAGGCCTAGTTTCATCGTTTGACAGCCCAATCATCAGTGTATTTTGGATTCATGTCAATTTGTGTTTTCAGATATTTAACTTGAACCGTCAATCCTTAATGAACTTGACCTTTCACTCTGTACTTAGTCTGCTCTTTTTCTCCTCTACACCAAAGCTCTTTGCCAAAAATAGCAGATCTACAAGCTTGTAGAACTGCTATTTTCGATTAAAGTTCTCTGAATATGGACACTAGGGTTCAAGTGGTTAATATACAAAAGGAGAACAAAACAAGTTCCTATCACACAAAGATTTGGAGGACCCCCTGTAGTAACTCTGAGGACCCCCTGTAGTAACTCTGAGGACCCCCTGTTGAAGACCCCTGTTTTAAAGCATTTAGACATGTTGCACGTTATTGCTTTAACTATTATTTTATGCTTTAACTATCGGTGCCGCGCTGCGAGCTTGCAGATCTGCTATTTTTCAATAGCTAAAGTGTAAAATAATTCCAGGTCTTAATGGCTTTTAATTTGGGGGTCCTTGACATTTTGAGAAGGCACTGGTAGGCCTTTAGTCAGCCTGACTCGGCCAGGATTTGTACCAAGATTAGTAGCACCAATGTTTTTTAAAGCAGAGGTCTTCAACAGGGGTTCCGGGACCCCTAGGGGGTCCCCAGAGTTACTACAGGGGGTCCTCCAAATCTTTGAGTGATAGAAACTTTTTTCTTCTTTTTCTTAACCACTTGAACCCTAGTGTCCATATCGGAGAACTTTAGCCAAAAAGTGCAGATCAACAAGCTCACAGTGAGCTTGTAGATCGGCTATTTTCGGGCAAAGAGGTTTGGTGTAGATGAGAAAAAGAGCAGACTAAGTACAGAGTGAAAGGTCAAGTGTATTGACGGTTCAAATGGTTAAATATCTGAAAACACACATTTATATGAATCCAAAATACACTGATGATTGTACTGTCAAACAATGAAACTATATGATATCTATAAAAAAAATAGTGGGGGTCCCTGCTTCATCTCTCTCTCGACTAAGGGGTCCTTGGCCTGAAAACGTTGAAGAACCCCGTTTTAAAGCATTAACATCACCAGTCACAGACAGACAGACAGACAGACAGACAGACAGCCAGGAGGCTACAGTCCATATGACTATCAGACAGACAGACAGACAGACAGACAGACAGACAGACAGACAGACAGACAGTCCGTCCATATGACTATCAGCAGGTTCAGGTTAGTCACAGATGTTTTCCCAGGAGAGTTAGGACGCATCGGGTGTGGAACGAATTCACAACCTCACACACAATACACACTCTGGTTTCTATTATCTTCACAGTGTGTGTGTGTGTGTGTGTGTGTGTGTGTGTGTCTGTGTGTGTGTGTGTGTGTCTGTGTGTCTATGTGTGTGTGTGTCTCGATAATGGCCATAAGCTAGTTGTGATGCCCAAGCTAAGGCATTGGCAAACTGAACAGAAACATTTTGTTCTGTCAGTGCTTGTAATGATTGGTGCTGTCAGGATTGCTGTCTGTCAGAGCCCAGGACAAGGACATGATTTACAATGTAGGCGTTTAGCTGAATGATGCAGAGAGATTTACAATAAGTAAGAACAGCTCATGGTAATGTGTCAGTACATCAACATTAATACCAAATGCATAGAAATAGTCATCCAAACTCATTGGGTCTTATGATCAAAATTATACCCATTTCCTGTCAGTCTACTGTCCTATCGTATAAAGCAGGGGTTTTCAAAGTGACGGGGCACCCTGGGGTGCCATGATACCAGTCCAGGGGTGCCGCGAGATAATTATTTGGAATTCATCAATATCACTACATCAATATCACTTCCCTATGCTTAGTAAAACAGACCTGATTTGCACTACTTGATGAGTTCTTTTTCCATCTACCACAACTCTCTTCACCAAAAATAGCAGATCTACAAGCTTTGTGAGCTTGTAGATCTGCTATTTTTGGTGAACCTTCCCCCCAGAATAAGCATGCTGGGGGTTAAGCATGTTCAAGTGGTTAAACGTCAAGTATAACGTTATTTTCAGTCAGTTCTGATGGAAACCGATATTTCTCCGTGATTATGTAAGATTCTAAAAATGAACAGTGTAAGTAAGTTATTTACAGTGGTGCCCTGAGACTATTTTTGACTGTATAAGTGTATAATGCATTGTGGCCCTCTGGAGCGAGTGAAAATACTCCTTTTTCTTGTAGTTTTCGTTACCTTGTAGGTGTGAAAAACTAAAGAATCGTGATAAGATTGTGTATCCTGTTACAGCTTGGGAAATATCATGCTATATTTTTCCATATCGCCCACCCCTATATTATGTCTGCGTACAGATATATTGATGACCCCTATCTATATCTTCTTTTTTAGTAATATTATGATTAATATTATGTTGTCATATTTAATAGTGTGTTGGACAGTCTCTGCAGAACATTTAACTGCTTAGCTTGGAGAGTGAAAAATAAAATAAAACCTGGCTCCTCAGGACACCATGGGGAGGCTGAACAGCATCCACGCTTTCCACGACGACGTCACTCGGACCTGGCCGTCGCTGAGACGCCCTCCCCGGACACCCGCCACTCGGACGCCGGGCACCACTATTGCACCTACTCACCTAAAGGTCTGCTGGCTGTACCTCGAGGTGAGTTAGACCACTATACTGCACCTACTCACCTAAAGTTCTGATTGTACCTCGAGATGAGTTGACCACTATACTGCACCTGCTCACCTAAAGGTCTGCTGGCTGTACCTCGAGGTGTAGAGCTGGGATCGGGCCCATTTTTTCTGTCCGTTCCGAACCCGTGTCTTTTTGTCCGACCCTAATCGACGTCCGAGCATTAATCATTAAAATGCGTCCGACCCGCGCCGAGGCCCGAACCTTATGTTTCCAACGCTTTTTCCCCTCCTTTCTTTTTCTTTGAGGAAGCCACTGATTTACACTCACTAGCAAACTTGTTCTAATGTGCAGTGCATGCAGCGTGCCTGCTTGTTACCCTTAATGTGAATATTAAGCCACACTGGCTTGTGAAAGTGTTTAAATAGTAGGCTATGTCGATTATTAAATAATACAAATAATAACGTGCGCTGCGCTACGCTGGACGTCTGACTGCAAGTTTCTGCTCCTGGTCAGAGTTGTCTCCGTGGCTGCAGCATTAGCGCGAGCAGCACACACACACACACACACACACTCACAGTGCCACACACACACAGCAAGGAGTTGCAGGAGTCCGACCCGAATCGACGTCCGACAATTAATTATGAAAATGCGTCCGACCCGGCCCGGAGCCCGTCGGGCTTGTCGGGCCCCACAGGCTTTCGGTCGGGTATCCCAGCTCTATCGAGGTGAGCAGACCACTATACTGCACCTACTCACCTAAAGGTCTGCTGGCTGTACCTCGAGGTGAGTTAGACCACTATACTGCACCTACTTACCTAAAGGTCTGCTGGCTGTACCTCGAGGTGAGTTAGACCACTATACTGCACCTACTCACCTAAAGGTCTGCTGGCTGTACCTTGAGGTGAGTTAGACCACTATACTGCACCTACTCATCTAAAGGTCTGCTGGCTGTACCTCGAGGTGAGCAGCGCTTAACACAGGGAAGGCATATTCTGTGTCATTTTAGGTTTTAACCACGTTATTTTATGCTTTAATTATTGAAAAACATAGATACAGATATGATATGATATGGGTTCTTGTAAGGTGTATCTCTCCTGACGTGGTGTGCGTTGCAGGTCAGTCCAGGACGTCGGCCCGCTCCACCCCCTCCCAGTATGAAGAGGCCTGGCAGGAGGGAACCTCCAAGACCACCATCAGAGCTGAGAACGAGGTGGAGGCCATGAGGGAGGCTAACAACTACAAGGTACTGTAACCCTGGTAACCAAGGTACTGTAACCATGACAACCAAGGTACTCGAACCATGACAACAAAGGTACAGTCTGCCCACTTGGAGAAGTGGGCAGACTGGGCACCTGGACAACTGGCCACCAAAACCATCTGGGCACTAGGGACATGTGGGCGCTTGGAGAAGTGGGCACTTTTCTTCTTATAATTTTTATCCCACGATTTTGCAACCCATTTTCACCCAGTGCCAATTGCCTATTAATCCTGGGCTCTGCTCTCCCTCTGCCGCGCCTGGGGAGACAACGGGCTGACCTCATGCTTCCTTCAATGCATGAGTAGTCCAAGTTGTTTCTTTTCACCTGACAGAGAAGTGGGCACTTAAGCCTCGATCAGAGTCTGCGGTTAAGAGCTATCCACCGCAAATTAATAAGTGAAGGCCATCATAGTCCGTCACGGTGGAGTCCTATTCACCGTGACTGACTGGTCTAGATCGACCAATCAGTGAACGGGGTGAAGAGCCTATCTGTCTGAAAGTAAAAACAGAGAGATGTGTCGGGACTCGCGGTAGAAAGCTCTTCACCGCGAGGAATGACGTAACGTTGTAGTTTTATGACTCAAAAAGACTACACCGCGGTGGATAGCCTTCCACCGCGGAGCCGACTCTGATCGAGGCTTTAGGGGTGGAGACTCGGGCGCGCTAGGGACATGTGGCCTCTAAGGACATATGGGCACGAGGGACCTTGACAACGGGGGTCGTTCAATTCGGAAGATTTTACACTCGAGTCGCGTCCTGACTTGCCTACGTAGTTGGTTACGTTTGGAAATACGAGTCGAATAAGAGTAAGAGACCTTGGCCAGGCTGAGAAGCAAAGTGAGAAAAGAAAGTCAGCCGAACGTAACGAATCAGTCTGGATTCCAGGCCATGTCTTTGATTGATTGATTGAAGACTTTATTAGAAGTTTGCATAGAAAAAAGTACAGTTTCATGACGGTACAGTTCACTGGTACAAGGTCTACTAAAAGGAGATCCTAGAAAAGACTAGGCTTATTTCCATAGGAAACCATTGAAGTATCTCATATAACATTGAATGACAGACAGATAGAACACAGTACTATGCAGTAGATATAGTAAAAAAAAATGTTAATAAAAATAAAATAAAAATATACAGTAGGTAAATACAAAGAAGGGTCAGGGGAGGCTGGGCTAGGTTTGTTATTGCCTTTACACCAGGGTTTCCCAAAGTGGGTGCCGTGGCACCCTAGGGTGCCGTGATGCCAGTCTAGGGGTGCCTCAGAATACTTTGATAATATTTGGAATTTAATTGTAAAACAGACCTGATTAGCTCTACAGCCAACTCTCATCTCACCAAAAACTAGCAGATCTACAAGCTCACAACACGCCACGTTGTTGCGTTGTGAGCTTGTAGATCGTCTAACCTCACCATCCCCAGATTAGGGATGGTGAGGTTCAAGTGGTTAAATGCCAAGTATAAAGTTATTTCCAATCAGTTCTGAAACTGATATTTCTCTGTGCCTTAGCCTACTGTATCTCAGGTGGAATGTATCTATGATGTAAGATTCAAAAAAGTGTAATTCATGGGATGAAAACGTTTTTGATAGGGGTGCCTTGAGTCTAAAAACAGTTTGAAAAGCCCTCAAGCCCTGCTCTAAACGCGTGAACTTTGTTTTCCTCCCAGTTTGGCTTCAGGAAGTGGAAAGGTCATGTGACTGAGAGACCCATGGAGAACCGCTCGGCCGTGGTCAAAGAGCTCTACTGTGACCTGAACACCGTCAAGCCTCAGACAGGTCTGTCTGCTCTCTGTATTACTGTGAACACTGAATCCTCAGGCAGGTCCGTCTGGCTTCCTCCTTTATTACTCTTTTGTGTTGCTTAATTATGGATGGGTACACATTTTTGTGCTTTTACCCCTCAGGCCGGGTACACATTTTTGTGTATTACAGTACAGTAGTCCGTTTTTTTCTGAAATATTTCTATGAAAGCCAAAGGTGTAAAATAGTTTTGGAATTTTGTTTCCAGCTGCTACATAGGCTGAGTAATACGTTTTCCAGAGAAATAGTGGGTTATTTTCAAATGACTTTAGAGATACTGTGTACCGCATTGCGTGATTTTAGGCCAAAATCTGTAGCAGTGTCCAAAAATGGGCCTCATGGTGGCGCCGGAGCCGGTGTAGCTTTTCATAGTAACTTGCGACCTGGCAGTCGCAATTATTCATTCAATAATGTGCCTGTCGAGGTTAATTAATATGAATCCATAATGTTTGTGTGCAGGTTACAGTAGTTCATATTAGTCTATAATGTTTGTGTCCAGGTTAATTAATATGAGTCCATAATGTTTCCATCCAGGTTCCGTGGTGTCCTTTGGGAACGTGGTCTATGTGTTAATGTTTGGATGGTGGGTCTCTCTGGTCTACCTGCTGCTCTGTCCTCTGATGTTCCTGAGCATCTGTGGAGCTCCTTATGGTAACAACCTTCACCTTATCTTTATTTTCCTTATGATACAGGGCACACAGGTGGAGTGGAGCGGTGACAAAAGCCGCATTGCGCTCCAGAAGGCTCTTGTCCCACTCGCACCAGGCCGCTCCACTCCCCGCCGCTCCTTCGCTCAACTTGATTTTCGCATCTCTCGCTCCGCGCTCGCTCCGCTCAGGGTCGTCAATCGAAGTCAAAAAAGTAGTTTGCTACCATGTCCAAAACACTTTCTCCTTTGCCAGTGTGTTCCCAACACAAATGGCTGCGGTAACGTAAGCCTCGGCTTTGATGGAGACTTGGAGAGCTGTCCACACTTGCCACTGTTTTGTTGGAAACCCCAACAGGATCGGCTCGGAGCGGAGGAGGGTCGGGCGCTCAGACCCATTATAAAAGTCGCTCGATCACGCTCAACTAAAAAACTGCTCGCTCCGTTCCCCGCACCGCTCGCGCTCCACTCCGCTCGTGCTCCACTACGCTCGTATGCCCTGTTATGGTAACAACCTTAACCTTACCTTTTAACCACGTAAAGGTAGGGTAAGTGATTTAATTTAATTAAAATATTCACAAAATGGGTCTATGTTCTGATAGTACTACCGGTAGTTACTATAGATCAGTGGTTCTCAAAGTGGATTCCAGGGACTCTGTGGGTTCCTTTCTGGAAGTCTAAACTGACCCATATAAGTCTGTAACTCTGACAGTGTATAAATGGAACCAAATGAACCCCAAGGGGTTCATTTGGTTCCATTTGTACACTGTCAGAGTTAATGGGAGACCTTGAAATTAGAGAGTTTGAGAAACACTGCTATAGAGTGTTTGGTCCACATTTGGCCTTATCTCGAGTGAGGAGAAAGAAGCAGTTTCAAAACCCGTTGGGTGACAAGTTCTCCTCCGAACAGGAAAGAGTGTGGCCTTCCTCCAATCATGGTCGAGTGGGGGCGGGCCTACACATCAAGGCCTGCCCCCACTTGATCATGATTGGAGGAAGGCTCCCGCCTGTCACCTTCATGAAAACTGAAACTTTAGTGAGATCACTTACCCTACCTTTAAACCCTATTTCTCCCAGAGGGATTTCCAACAATATTCATATATAAACTATTGTAATCCATCAAGGAAACATTTAATTTCCCACAGCAATACCCTATATCAGGGGTCCTCAAATACAAATCTTGAAGGTCCACAAATATTTTTTTGAAACCGGTCTGGGTCCGGGGAAAAAAATAAAATAATAAACATATATATCCGCTTATTTTTATGCCGGTCAATCTTATATAGTAGGCAAAAAAAAAAGTACCAACCAGGGGTTGACACTATGGTCTCAGAGGCACTTGCCCGTCTGGCAAGTAAAGGTCATGTTCTACTTGCCCTCAGGTCATGGCCCTCATAATCTTACATTAGGGATACGTTTCTTACATTATTTTACATTTGCTAATGTTAGTTTTTTAGTAGTTTGTTGATGCAGTAATGGTCTTTTTCCGTTTCTTTCTTTATTAAAAGGGTCTTTAAATTATAACTTCACTGTCATCTGGCCTGGCCTGGCCAGGGGACTCTGAGTCCTCCAAAATCATTTGGGGACCTCACTTCACTTGACTAAAGAGACAACAACAACCCATTGAAAGGAGAACAGTAGTAAATCAATGTGGAGCAGAGATATGTTGCACTAGTGTTAGTTGCTCTGGTTTCTTTTAACAAACTGGGATAATCTTCGAATAATTTATGCTTGTGTCGCAACGTGAATATCGATCTGAAAACAAGTTGTTGCGCGTCGGTGACGATTGACGAAACGGCTCGTGGCTCACTACTGTACTGTACCGAGTACTGCGTGCAGCTCGCCATGCAGAAAGAGAGGCGGCCGTCACGGGCCGTGGCGCGTCGCGACAAACTATCCTGAGAGAAGATTACGATCCTGCAAACGTATTCACGTTGATGTTGATGTGCGTGAATGAAACCCACTGATTTATAACTAGTTGCACTGTTGCAGGCTGCAGCTAGAGCTAGCTGCTAGCTGCCTGCTCTGAAAGCTTCCACGCACGGTCTGTGGTAACAGCCTGTCAGCGCGTCGTTGTCATAGAGATGAGATGACAACCCATAATATGTAGCCCGGCATCAGCCAATCAGCGCGTCGTTGTCTCTCTCTCTCTCACACACGCACACACAGTCTCAGAGCGCATGCAATGAAGTGAACGAGAAGTGGAAACGAAACGGAGATATTTTCCGATTTTTTTTTTTTTTTTTTTTTTTTACTATAATTCGTCCTGGGTCCGGTCGGCGGTGCCTCGCGGTCCGGACATGGACCGCGGTCCGCCTATTGAGGACCCCTGCCCTATATGGTTGACCGGAGTCCCTTAGGGCTCTATGCGAGCGTCTCTTCTGTTCTTTCTGTCTTTTCTGAAAATAGCAGAGCTCACAACACCTTGGCTTTTAGGCTTCGTAAACAAGCCTGAAAGGCTTTGTTTGAAAATGTATGAATATGAAAATATCTCAAAAGATTTCGATCAGGCGATGAAAGCTGATTGCAAGCATGCTTTTTCCTCCTTTTCTTTTTTCCCAGGTAAATTGTGTTGGAAGTTGACCTTTTACTTTATATGGCCGTTTGGGAAGTCCATACAAAAGGTAAGATCATAGACATCGTCGATTGATTGATTGAATATTTTATTAGACAAAAATGTAGTACAGTACAAGTACAGTTAAACACCCTGCCTAAAAGGAACAACTCAAATAAGTCGTTTTACAGTCTTGTTTACGTCGGAGGTCTTTGGTGTTCAATTCATGGACTAATCATAATCCATGATTGAATGGATTATGTTAGGGTGTCGCAGCTATGGTTATCCATGGACATCATAATCATAACTGTGTCACCCTAACTACACAGCAGTGCTCTGTGGATTGGTCTATTGATGATGGTCTAATAAACTACACAGTGTTAGTTTGATCCCCCCCCCCATGCATGATACAGTTTTTGTCTGAGCTTGTAGATCTACTACTTTTGATATTTTGAATTTGAAAAGTAACAGTTCTGGACATGAGTTATCCACTGGACAGATAAGATGTGCACTTTGATTATTATTATTATTTATTTTTTTAGTCTTTTGAATTCCATTTAGTTTCAGTCTAATCTGAAATGTTTTAGTTTAACCCTAGTCTAGTTTTAGTTAGCCTAGTAGAGGCAGGCCACTTCTAAGGACTAGAGGGCCAATACACTTTGTGCTGGAATCCAACGCCGGCTCCCAATTTGTTCACCAACTAATGTGGTTCACTAACCCTTATGTGCCACGAGTCGCGCTGTTTACAGTTTACAGTTTAGGCATTTAGCAGACGCTTTTAATCCAAAGCGATTTACAATAAGCAGATCAAATATCACAATAATAAACAAATGTCAGTACATCAACAGCAATATAACAAATGCAAATGAATACCTATCTAGAAAAACAGTATAATCTGTAAAGAAAAATTAAATAATAAAAAGGTTTCTAAAAAACCTAAAAAACAAATGCTAACTAGCTTCATGTATGGACATTGATTTCCAGTAGTGCTAAGGGTTTTGGTGGAGTCTGAAAAGGTGAGTCTTCAGTCCACGGCGAAAGCTAGCGAGTGAGTCCGTTGTTCTAAGTGCGACAGGGAGTTTATTCCACAGCTTGGGGGCCTGGAGGGCAAACTGTCTCGGACGAGTGGATCTTTGCCCTGGGGTTTTTAGGGTATCGCTGCAACATGTTGTGAGCTTGTGAACTTAGTCTCAGGAACCCAGCGGTTTGTTTCAAAGGAAAACATATAAAAGCCTGGGTAAGCCCCCCCCCCTGGAACTGTGATTCCTAGACGAAACACCTGGGAAGCTTGGAGGATGTCTATGTTCGATGTTTCCACCAAAAGGCCCTTTTTGAAATGTCAGCCCCTGCCTCTCTAACATTCTCTGCACTTCCCTGAACAGGAGGTCCCAACCAGTGGTTCCCTCCAAGAGGAGGAAGAGGAGGACACAGAGGACAGAGAGGACCTGGACAGAGTGAAGGACTCCACCCCCGTCTCTGTGTCCTCTCCTGTCCCTCTGGATGTCCCTGTCGTCATCCCCGTCCCCCCACCACCCCAGGACAAGAACACCTCCCATCACTGGGTGAGAGAAAAACCAACAAGATGTGAATAATATGCTTTTCCCAGAACAGCTTAAGAAATGGATGCTGTCAGTTCTCTATACAGAGATAAACCTTGACTGGTCCCTGGCTGGAGGAAACTAGCCTGGGTGCCAGGCTGTTCGCTCCGTTCTGCGATTTGTTTTGTCTTACCGCTTCACAGTCTGGAAAGCCTTGTATCTCCAAGGGGAGGTGGGACATAGAACGCGGCTTTCCAGCCACCGCGGCTTCCGATTGGTCTGTGGTGTGGGGCGGGACAGATACATCAGTGTGTATTGGCTGGCTGATGACGTAGCTACCCCTAACCCTACTCTGATTCGTTGGAACAACACCCAGTCAGCAACGACCTCGCTACGTCACAACGGACGTTCAGAAATACGAGTCAACTGAATCATTTCCAGACTGTGAAGCGGAGAGACAAAACAAACGGAACGGAGCGAACAGGCTAAGGGAAAAGTAACTTTACCTCCCCTTTTGGCCTCCCTGAAAGATTAGTTTTGGTGAAAAACAGTGAGTGATACACATTTTTTAAGGGATGGTTTCAGGGCATTCCACTCTTTGGTGTCAATGCAGTGGAAAGAGAATTTGCCCATGTTTGTTTTATAGTGCACTTGAACTATGTCTTTAAAGGGGAGAACCATCCATTCTCAACATTGAACTATGTCATTAATATACCTTAGAGTAGTGTTTCTCAATCTTTTTTCTTGCTTGAGTACCTCCTATTGCTGATTTTTGTATCCAAGTACCCCCTTTACCCGACAACAACATTTTCCCAACTGCAATTAAAATCATAACTAGCGGTATATGATAAGAATATAACATCACAAATAATAAAAAAGGGAGTAAGAGTTTCAACACAGTGGCCAAAACATTTCAGTCCAGTTTTCATGTCAATAACTTATAACTTACATTCAAACAACATTCAAACACATACTAGTTGCCTGGTAGCCTACCATGTAATTTGGGCAACTATCAGGCTCACAACAAGTTTCTCCAAGTGTCCACCTACCTATTAACTCTTCTAGTGCCGATCCCGAACTAGTTCGGCTCTTTTGTCGGCAAGCGATGCTGTCCTTACCGTGAGCTGATTCTTGAAAACGTAGGTGGTCCGAGTCGTCCTACGTTTACTAACGTTAGTACCGTCATATTCCGCCGATTTATTCAATGTAATCCAATGCAGATGACTAAACCCAAACGGAATCTGCGGGCTTTTTTCTGGTTTTCTGTGGTGATTCAGGAGGGAAATCTGCGGGATTCTGCGGGGTGTTTTTTTCACCTTTTAGGGTATCAGATAGTTATCCAGTAATGTAATAAATGTGTTTGTAGCACAAATAACAACCCAAACATGCTAAATAAACCTTCAAGTACCACAAAGTAAGAGCCATTAGTCAAACCTTAGATTTTTTATTCAACACTAGTAATTCCCTGCCTGAACATTCTTTACACATTCAATTCAAATTAGAAATGTGTAAATAAAATGTATTTGCCACTGAAAAGGGACAGATTAAACATTAATCTTAAGAAAACAAGTTACCAATAACCATGGGTCCAACATGAACATACATAAACATAAATTAAATTAAATAAATAATGTAATAAATACTTCAATAAATATATAGTGTTTATAGATAACCGATTATAATTTTTTTAAACTTTTTAAACACAAACAACAATTTATTATTAATTTCAACCACAGATGTTTGTTTTGTCTGCATGTATGCAAGTCTGTTCATTGGAAAAGAACAGTTTACTTTAACTACTTAAACCCTCTAAGACAAACAGACCTGAGTTGCAACTTCTTTTCCCTTTTTTAACACCAATTCTCTTTCATATTAAAAACATCCGCAAGCTCACAACATGCCACATTGTGACACAAAAAGAGAATGGGAACAAATAAATAAAAATATATAGTGCAAATAATGTTTCAAGAGGGGATAGAAAGCACTTCTGGAACATTTAAATTGTGAGTCAGTCAGTCAGTCTGTCAGTCAGTCAGTCAGTCAATGTGAGTCAGTCAGTCAGCACCTTTCAGTCTGTCAGTCAGTCAGTCAGTCAGTCAGTCAGTGGCTTTCAGTAAGTTAGTCAGTCAGTCAGTCAGTCAGTCAGTGGCTTTCAGTCAGTCAGTCAGTCAGTCAGTCAGGCAGTCAGCCAGTGGCTTTCAGTAAGTCAGTCAGTCAGTCAGTCAGTCAGTGAGTGGGGGTTCTGCTGCTGACAGTTGAATTTGGCAATAAGCAACATTTTAATGTTGCGTTCGGTCAGGCTCCGTCGGTACTTTGTAAGCAGCATAGTGTAGTGTGAGAAAAGTCTCTCGACATCCACAGAGGTAGTGGGTTGATGGAGGTACAATGCTGCTACTGGGGCAAGAGTGGGCATTCTGTCCTCCCTGGCTGCCCACCCCCCACAGCACTGACACCCTCAGCATCACTCTTGTCCATGTGGACGTAGCGGTGCCATTCCTCAGCTGACACAAGGGTAAGGGCAGGGGCCACCTGGACATAGACCTGAATGTTCTTTCTTAGACCGGCAATCTTTGCTGGGTCAAACACTGGGAGGGCTTTGAAGAGCTCCATGCTGGGGTGTCTCTCCATCACAGCCTGCAGCTTTGCAGAGCAGTCAGCCATGGTATTCTGGAAGAGCTGAGAGCAGGCATCACGCTCATTCTCATCCAGCTGCCTCAGCTGCTCTTTGGTCCTAGGACGCCAGTCTTCAGCCCCTGCACTGCGGCCGTAGTCAAACAGCATGCCAAGGTTGTCGAGTTGAGCATGGATAGTGGCGGCAGAGGGCTTGGATGTCTCCTGCAGTTTGGTGATGGTGGTCATGATCTCGGTGCTGTGCTCAACAATGAAGATCGCATGGGCCTTTAGAGTATCTTTCTTCTCTTCTAGCAGCGCTCTCAGGTCCCGGACAGCCTTGGTGGACAGTGGCAAATGGGGTATGAAGTCATATAGGATGTCCAGGTTCTCTGAAAGGTACTGGACAGCTTCAATCCAGGAGCCCCATCTGGTCACAACCGCCAACACTGGCATGACGGGGGGCACGCCCATTGACTGCATATAGGCTCGTAGCTCGTGGCGACGTTGAGGAGCCTTGCAGAACACTCTCTTCACAAGGGCGCAAACCCTGTTGAGGTCTTCGAAGGTGTCTGGGAAGACCTCCAGCACCAAGTTGAGGAGATGTGCCAGACATGTAACGTGTCTGGAGTTGGGGAACAGGCCATGAAGAATGGTGTTGAAGGCTTTCTTCATGTAGCTTGCTGAATCTGTGACAAAAGCCCACACGTCATTGAAGTTGACGTTGTAACTGTTGAGGCAAGAGATGACTGCCTGGGACACAGTGTTGAAGTTGACTCTCTCAAGGAACACAATATCTGCTGCCAGAGGCTGCTCGCCAACAGGTTGCAGAATAATTCCGAGGACACAGCGACCACAGGCATCTGTTGTTTCATCTAATGAAACATAGATGGCCTTTCCCTCCACTGCACCCTTGATGTCCTCCAAATACTGAGGGAACAGCTCTGGAAGGTAGTCTGAGCGGAGGTGGGACGGAGCTGGAAGGGATCCTCCCTGCTTGCAGTATTTCTGCAGAAAACCATCCAGCTTGGGGGCTTTCTCAAGGGGAATATCTGCCTCAACCAGAGCCTGTGTAAAATCCAGCACAAACTCTCAGCAGTAGATGGGGTCTTGGAGAGGCAGGCAGCCAGGGTTTGAGTCCTAGATCGTACTGGAAAACAAAGAAAGGTTTGATTATAAACACAGTATAATTGTACAGATCATGAAATAAAATATTGCAAAAGGTACTACTAAGATAACATACTAAGCTCACATATACAAGCCCCTCACAAATATCTGCTTTTCAAGCAGCGCATTAGTAATTTTTTTATCACTTGAAGCCTAGCATCCCATTCTGAGGGGAACAGATCTACAAGCTCACGCTGATTTCACACACACACACACACACACACACACACACACACACACACACACACACACACACACACACACACACACACACACACACACTTTTAGATGCTTTCCTGGCTGGTTTTAATGTCTGAAACTGTCTGAAAATACCTGAATCCAACACAATGCTGCACAATGATAGTGCTGTCAAACACAGTCTATGAAGCTAATAATGAAATCTATGAAAAAACTGTATACTATATTTAGTGTGGGTCTCCATCTCTCTCTCTCTCTCTCAACTAAGGGGTCCCTGCTTCATTGCTCCCTAAGCTAAGGGGTCCCTGAAAACCTCTCTCACACACACACACACACACACACACACACACACACACACACACACACACACACACACACACACACCTTTCTTTCCCTCTCTCCCCCCCCCCTCTCTCTCACACACACACACACACACACACACACACACACACACACACACACACACACACACACACACACACACACACCTTTCTTTCCCTCTCTCCCCCCCCCCCCCCCACAGACACCTCTTTCTCTCCCTCCCTCCCTCATCCCTCTCTCTCTCTCTCTCTCTCTCTCTCTCTCTCTCTCTCTCTCTCACTGTCTCTCTCTCACACACACACACACAAACACACACACACACACACACACACACACACACACACACACACACACACACACACACACACACACACACACACACACACACACACATAGCCCTGAATACATGACTCTCATATACATGAGAGAGTCATGTATTCAGGGCTAACACACACACACACACACACAATCTCTCTCTCTCTCTCTCTCTCTCTCTCTCTCTCTCTCTCTCTCTCTCTCTTGCTCTCTCAACTCGTGGATCGAATCGAGCGATGCATCGCGTCGCATGACGACTCGGAGTATAGCTTTAATGTAGCCTTACATCAAGTTGCACCTGCAGTGGCTTCCGCATACAGATGTGGGGACGGCTGCGGTCACAATGCGAAAGTCTCGGCAGAATGCGTCTTAATGTAAGGCTAGCTTTAATGGTAGTTACTGAGATCGACGCCACCACATTTTAATTTACTTAAGCATGTTTTAACCGGCTAGTAAATAAGAAAATGCTACTTACCCAAACCACTCGCCTTCCTGTTCTTGTGCCGTAAGGATTTCAGATGCTCCAGAACAGTTTGTTTCCTCAAGTAATCCACGGAATGCTGACAAACTTTACAGTACAAAACTCCCCCGTCAGCATAAAAGTCATTTGCAAATTCATATGCCCTGTCTCTTGCCGTGATACGTGTCGCTAAATGACGACGCCTCAGCTCCTCTGCAGTAAATCTGACTTTCGACATCTTTAGTTGATAAAAGTTAATTAAATGTTCTCTTTCCTCCTTTTTTGGTCCACCTCGCAGCACGACATTTAGCTAGTCACAGACAGTGGGGGGAGGGGCGGGATGCGTTCAGGTTAACTCAAACAAATCACTGGGGTTTTTACTGCAACAATAACGTTTTCAAATTCCGCGGAAAATCAGCGTAGTTCACCGCGGAACACCGCGGGCGCAGATTCTGTGCGGGCCTGCAGATGACCAACTTTGAAGCCCATTTTCTCTGAACCTATGCTTTTCTGGAAGAGCACAGCCTTTATTCGCGGCAAAGTAGCCGGAACATGTGCTCATTTTTTTTTTAAATATATCTGTTTTATTGAGCACATTATATTTGACATTCAAACGTATCACAAAACTTCTCACATTTGCCCAGATTTCTCTTTTTTTTCCCTTTCCCCCCCCCATTTCCCCAATGTTCCATGCTGTCCTTGCCGAGAGCTTGGTTCTCCCAAGGCACTGCTTGGGGAGAAATGCCCAGCCCGACGTACATGAAGTCCTTACTGTTAATCCTTTAACATGGAAGACAACACTTGGTCAAGGGGGAAAATGTGCTTCTAACAATAACATTAGCCTAGACTAGAGGCTAGCCAAGCCAAGGCCTTCCGGCGCATAGTGATGAGACGCACGAAAGTCATCGCGCACGCCATGGCTGCGCAGGGCTTGCACAGCTACAGCATTGGTCAATAGGCTATATTCTACAGCTACAGCGTTGGTCAATAAAGCAATAAGCCACAAGAGGCGAGTGGTTACCGGGGGAGTATACACCGGCTGAGAGGCGTTGGGAAACACGAGGCGTCAGCCGAGTGTTTCCGACCCTCTCAGCCGGTGTATACTCCCCCGGTAACCACAAGCCTTGCGTGGCTTATTGCTTTTCTAAAACGGTCACAACATTGCAACATGAATATCATAGCATTGCATTATTTAAAGAAAAAAGTACACTTCTCCGCCACCAGGAAGAGACATTTCCTTGCGTTTACCAGCAGGAACGGGACTTACGGAAGCCAGTGTGTGTTTACAAAGTCACGTCATTCTTTTTGCCAAAAAATAGGGAAACAACACTTGTGTTAGATCAGTCTCATGTTAAGAAGTTAAGAACCATATTCGATCCATACACATGTTTATTTTCATCCAGATTTAGCTGCTATGTATCACATCAAAAACGCTAGCATAGCAACCTAAGCTAAACAGCCGAGTGGTGCCTGGAGAATAGAGGGCGCTTGTTGCCTTTACAAGCCCCGCCCGGAGCCATTCAGTCACTGTCCTATGCATGCGGGCGGTGCTTAGAAACACCCGCACGGCAGGATTTGAAAGGAAATCAAACGCTCGCTTCTCTAGTTCAGCCTCACGGCACAGTGGAAAGAAATAAACGCACCTGGCTTTGATATAAACTGATTCAAGGTATGGGTTACAGTCTCAGGTATACCATGGCACCCAGCCAATCACAATCAAGGAATGGAACTAGCCGTTTTAGAATAGGCTATATTCTACAGCTACAGCGCTGGTCAATAGGCTATATTCCGGCCATTGAGCAGGAGTTGGGCTCCATCTAGTGGTGGCACTGGACAAGTTAACATCCTAACCCACCATGTCCCCCATCCCTCCAGTGTTAACATCCTAACCCACCATGTCCCCCATCCATCCAGTGTTAACATCCTAACCCACCATGTCCCCCATCCCTCCAGTGTTAACATCCTAACCCACCATGTCCCCCATCCCTCCAGTGTTAACATCCTAACCCACCATGTCCCCCATCCCTCCAGTGTTAACATCCTAACCCACCATGTCCCCCATCCCTCCAGTGTTAACATCCTAACCTCCTCTCTGCAGTGTCGTGTGAGCACGTTGCTGTGGCTCCTCTCCGGCTACCCGGTGCTGGTCCTGGTCCACTCCGTGGCCATGGTTCTCTCCTGGCTGCTGGTGTTCACCATCCCTGTGGCCAAGATGAACGCCCGCACCCTGGCCACCGTGCTGCTGCTGCCCCCGGAGGACGTCCACATCCACACCCCCAGGAAGGTAAGAAGAAGAAGAATAACAAGATGGACGCCCCCTGGGGGTCCCAACCCACAGGTTGAGAACCACTGTACTAACTAGTCCTTGCCAATCATTTGAGGAGACTGTTTGTAGGGCCATTGATTCCGGATGGAGACCCAAATGGTGTCCATCCGGAATCAATGGGGGTCTCACTGTTTCAGCATGTGGCTGTTACCATGGCACTGTTTAGTATCAGTGATGTCAGCATGCGGACAGACAGACATTCCGTAAATTAATAGTTAGATTTTGGTCGTGACATATTATTTGAGCTTGTATCCATGGGTGATACTGTATGTGACTTAGTGTAAAATGAGTGTTGTGTGTTGTGTTTTTCTGCAGCTCCATGGATGTGAAACCAAGGTGATCCTGTGCTGCTACCGCGCCTTTAATGTGTACTACTATAAATACACCTTCCAGGGAATCCACATGTTCGCTCTCAGTATCCTTTTCTACACTGATAATGGTCTCATTTTAACCATGCTCAGTCATTACGTTTGTCACTACTCTTCTCAGTCTGGCAAGCATCCATTTGACCAAAGGTTAGGGTAGCTACTATACGTCATCAGCCAATGCCTCTATCTATGCTTTTCTATCTATCGCTTGCTCGAGACTTGAGATACCTCCACCTCCAAGGAGTCAGTTGAGCCCCTTTTCAACTGCAGTTTTAGCACCACACCACACCACACTACACCACACCACACCGCACCACATACAAATATCTACATTTTCCATTACAAAAAAGTACCCCTATCGGTAAGAAACAAATTGACCCTTTTTACTGTGATTATAATACAATATAAATTTGTATTACAACTATCCTAATTATAATGCACTGTAATGGATTATAACTGTGATTAAAATACATTATAAAGTATTAATGTGTTACTATGATCATTAAAATACACTTATCATGTATTACAACTATATCCTGGTGGTCTAAATGAAAAGTCAGTGAGTGATCAGTCATTATGAGGTGTTTGGCCCTGTTTGGCCTAGCTCAGACCTACTCTAGAGTGGATACTTTTTAGTACCCTGTTTAGTACCACTTTCACACCACTCTACCCAGGTCCTGGAAAACCTGGCACAAGTGGGCGGTGTGGTGTGGAGTGGTGTGGTGTTGGGCCAGTGGAAAATGGGCTGGAGTGAGGAGGAATCGGTGGGAGTTCCAAACTCCATGCTGCTTAGTCTTCTCTTGTTTCCCCTCTACGCCAAACCTCTTTGCCGAAAAGCTGCGAGGCGTTGTGAGCTTGTAGATCGGCTATTTTTGGCTAAAGTTCTCTGAATAAATTATGGACGCTAGGGTTCAAGTGGTTGATATAAAAAAATAGAAGGTTTCTATCACACAAAGATTTCTTCCTGGCAACAGATCAACAAATGGCCTAAATCGAGTCCTTTTCTTGAGAATAACCCAAACGATTTGTTGTTGTTGTTTTTCTCTGAAATGTGGCGGTTTCTACAAGTAGTTTGGAACCATCTAGAGTCAATCAGATCAACAAAGCTGTTTTTTATTTTCCATATCTCTGTACCTTTATTTTTTTTTTTAAGATTTGTTTTTGGGCTTTTTATGCCTTTATTTGACAGGACAGTAGACTGACAGGAAATGGGGAGAGAGATGGGGAATGACACGCAGCAAAGGTCGTCCGGATTGGGAATCGAACCGGCAACGCCAGCAGGCATCATAGCCTAGTATGTGGTATGCACCTTGACCACGAGGCCAGCGGGCGCCCCTCTCTGTACTTTCATTGGCCTTAGCTATTTGCCCCAACCCCCACATCCAGTAGAATGAACTGAGCAGAAAGCATTGCTAATGGACTTGTATAGCATGACAGAATGACTGAATGAATGCAGTCAGGCTGCAATCAGTGATGGAAAAAATACTCACGTGCTTTACTTGAGTAAAAGTATCAATACAGCCATATAGAAATACCTGTGAGCTGGTAGATCGGCTATGTTCAAATAGCCTAGTTATAAAATATGGCTAAAGTCATATGTATGTATGTTTTTAATATTCTAATTTATATCTGAAAGCTGGTAACTAGTTGCAACCGTCAGGTGGCAGTTACTATCAAAACCTCGACCAGCTGTCCGTCAGTCCGTCCGTCAGTCTGTCACACGTCACACGTAACACTTTTGCCCTGCTCATACCTCTGCAACCGTTGCCCCGATCCATGCCAAATTTTGCATACACACTCCTTGCCTGCCAAACCACAACCTCCATCAATTCTCACTTGACCCTCTTCTAGCGCCACCATGAGGCTGATTCTTGCAAAACACATTTATGGACACAGCTCCTACTATTTTTGCCCTAAATTCACGCAAATCGGTACACAGTATGTCTACACTCATGTCATCAACATGGATCTGTCCCATTTTGCGCCACCTTCAGGCCGAATTTTTTTAAAACACATTTTTGGACACTGCTCCTACACATTTTGCCCTAACATTACGCTAGCTTATCTCCCGATTAGGGAGTCTTACTGATAACTAAAGTTTTCAAATAATTGTAATGGAGTAAAAGTACAATGTTTGGATCCGAGATGTAGTGGAGTAGAAGTAAAAGTATTCTCTCTAGGTCAGGGGTGGGCAACTTTGATGATGGCGATGGCGACTATATTTCCACCTTCACTCCAGAGGGCCTCACTGCATATTGTTACGTCCTACTTTGTCATTCTAGTATCTCATACAAAAGAAGCAAAAATAGCTATTTTTGTTTCTTTTGAATTGAAATTCTGATCTTTTTTTTTGTTATTTTTTAATTGGAATCCTGAAATTTAACATTTTGATTGAATTTCAAACATTTAGTTACATACTCATGTTAAAGGAGCTATAGTCAACTTTTTCATTGTAGGGCCGATACTTTGTTTACATCCTACTAGTCTATACACTAGAAGGTAAACAAAGTGTCGGTCTGACAATGGCCAAAATGATTATTGTATCATTATTTTACGTTTTTTGTGGTCATTTTTTAATTGAAACACATATATAAAGCTTATTTTTTTATAAAATATTTTCGAAAAATTGTTTTTATTTTAGCATCCGTTTTTCAAGAAAAAGTTGACTATAGCTCTTTATGAACCTAAATAGAAAAACATTGGACATAAATAAAAATACATTTTAATACTACTATACTATAGACTGACGGAATTAAAGCAGGTCATGTTTGGAATTGGAACAGCTGAAATCAATAATATATCAGTATTCCGATATTAACCTGCGGGCCGCATTAAGTGAAGGTGTGGGCCGCATGTGGGCCCGGGCCGCCAGTTGCCCATGTATGCTCTAGGTGGTCCTCAGACCAGCCTTCCATTGTGGCGTCCAGTCATCCTGGTTCTGGTTCTCCATACATCCTGTCAGCTCCTTGGTGCTTTGCACTCCTGTGTCTTTCTTGAGTTCATCCACGTAATATGTTAGTGTGGGACGTCCTGGTGAGCGGTGCCCATCTGTTGGTTCCCACAGCACCAGTTTACTGGCTGGCAGCTCCTGGTGTCTTTGGCAGTGTCCTGCTAGTCTCATTCTCCTGGTGTCTTTGGCAGTGTCCTGCTAGTCTCATTCTCCTGGTGTCTTTGGCAGTGTCCTGCTAGTCTCATTCTCCTGGTGTCTTTGGCAGTGTCCTGCTAGTCTCATTCTCCTGGTGTCTTTGGCAGTGTCCTGCTAGTCTCATTCTCCTGGTGTCTTTGGCAGTGTCCTGCTAGTCTCATTCTCCTGTTGTCTTTGGCAGTGTCCTGCTAGTCTCATTCTCCTGGCTGCTATCTTATCACTCACCCTTAATATTCCAGCATACAGATTCATGTTGGTGACGTGTGTACGCTTGCTGATGTTGAGCACTACACGTAACATTCTGGTGTAGCACCCGTCTAGAGACTGCTGCAGGGTTGGCTTCAGGGTCCAGCATTCACTGCCATAGAGGAGAACAGATTCTACCGTTGCATAGAAGAAGCTGAGTTTGGTTTGTCGGGGGATGTTTTAAAGTATTGGAAAGTGGCAATACTCAAGTAAATTACAAATAATTCAAAAGTTCATTTGGGTACTGTACTTAAGTAAATGTACTTAAGTAATTAGTGTTAACACTCTTCTTTTATTTAATTACAATCTAAAATATGAACCCACAGGGATGCTGACAGAACCCTCCCTAAATCCAGGGGAGGGTTCTACTCGTCCTAGACAATTTGCTCTCCTGGCCCCCAAACTGTGGAATAAACTCCCTGTCGCACTTAGAACAGCATATTCACTCCCTAGCTTCCGCCGTGGACTGAAGACTCACCTCTTCAGACTCCACCTAAACCCATAGCACTACTGAAACACTCCCCTTCCCTCACTGACCATACATGAAAGCTAGATAGCATTTTTAGGTTTTAGAAAAGTTGTATACTGATTAGGTGCGTGGTCTACCTATGTTATTATTTTTCTAGATTGATATTCCTATGCAAATTTGTTGTATTGTTGTTGATGTACTGACATATTATCTTGCTTATTATATTGATGTATTACCTGCTTATTGTAAACTATAAACTGTAAACCCATGTTGTGAAAAACCAAAGTAAAGAATGTGAGTAGTATTTCCACCATGGTGTAACCGGTGTCTAGTCCATAACTCTAGTGTCCTCCAGACATGCTGCTTCTGGTCGTGGTGACACTGATCATCGGCTACATGGATCGTGGCAACGTTTACACCAGTCCAGAGGTGAAGTTCGCCACAGCCATCTCCTCCATCATCCCTCTGTCATACTTTATAGGAATGGGCATTGCCAGGTAAAGTCTTTACTTCGTAGGAATGGGCATTGCCAGGTAAAGACACGTTACTAAAGGCTGGCGGATACCGGATTTGTGCGTCTGATTTTTGTTCAGTGGTTCTCAACCTTTTCAGGCCACAGCCCCCAAAATAATCATATTTTAACTGGGATTTTAACTGGGACCCTGACGAGCACTAAGAGTTGAGCCATTACATTTTGTATAACACGGTTCTATTGTGAAAATGGCAGCACTGTAGATCGGCTATTTTCACAGTTTCTGCCTCTAATATTTGGCCAATGTTTAATTTGTCATTTTAGAGGTATTAAAAAGTCCTTAAATTGTCACTTTAGAAATGTGCAGATACCCTCTATACACTTAAACTTTATGTTGCTTTGTTTACTGTTTAGGGAGAAAACAATGTTGCACATTAAGTTAATCATCTGGAGACCTCACAAAATAATGTGGGGACCCCCCTGGGGCATTAACTTCATGGCCTTGGCCCTTTATACTCTCTACCACCACTGCAGAGCCAGGTGAAAGTGAGTGGCTGCAACGGACGTCAGAAATGCTGGATCATTAGACATTGATTCACATTCCTACTGGGATAGTTCCGTTAGATGATATATTGATTCAGATGTGATTATAATACAATCTGACTGTTTAAGCATCATAGCTTTTAAAAGGGAATTAAGCTACGAGTGGTCTTTTCTGCTGCATCTTCATGAATATACTGTATATAATATATATTATCTTTTAAGTTAACTTTTATTTTTACTTTTAATATTTAGGTTTGAGCTGTTCATGCCTTTTCTTGATAGGACACTAGCTTTTTATATCTGTGGGTTGAGGAGGGAAGGACTGTCTGGTCGACTGGGTCACAATTATAGGCCTGTAGCGCCTCCCAGTAGTGGATAGCTGGAACTACAGGCCTGTAAGGGGCTTTATTTGCTGCCTCTGCCTGGAATACACACAAGAAAGCTTCAAAGTAAAAAGACTTGACCAGCACAACCGTTACCGAATAGAAATAAACACTTAGTGATATGCTGTTTTATTTTGAACATTGACATAACCAGACTTTTGATGTCAGTATTTTCTTTGTGCAACAGGTTAGTATATTCAACTTCACAGTACATAATGTACTGTAGGAGCAATTCAGCCTCACAGTATCTCTTTATGTACAGTAGTTGCAGCTCAAGCATAACAGTGCAAGGAGTATTGTATTGTACGTTTTATGTCCCAGCCAGGCCCTCTCCAGACCATGAATGCAGTTTTTACTCTGGTGAAAGAAATGCAAATGCCCCCTCTTTCCATGCCATACCTGAAGGCAGCATTCAAGAGAATTGCCTTGTCCAGACTCTCCTGAACTTGAATGCAGCATCTTATGTTGAAAGAATTGCCCTCTCTGTGTGGCATGACGCATTGAAAATAGCTGCCTTCCAAGCTCACAATGTGTCCCGGCGTGACACATTGTGAGCTTGGAGGTCTGTTATTTTCAATATTTTCACCAAAAGGCCCTTCTAGAAATGTCATCCCCTGCCTCTCTAACATTCTCTACGTGTCCCTGGTCCCAGTCTCCTAGCTCAGTAATTTTGTATTGTGAATCGTGTCCCCACCAGCCTCTCAGCTCAGAGTAACTTTGTATTGTGAATCGTGTCCCCACCAGCCTCTCAGCTCAGAGTAACTTTGTATTGTGAATCGTGTCCCCACCAGCCTCTCAGCTCAGAGTAACTTTGCGGTGGGAGCGGTGGTCAACGCTACGTTCGGCTCCATCACAGAGATGACCTTCTACATCACAGCTCTCCTCCAGGGCCACAGCGCCGGGTCCAAGTGTTACGAGGAGATCGTCAAGGCTGCGCTGACCGGCACCCTGCTGGGGTGCATCCTCTTCATCCCCGTGAGGAGATTATTTTTATCTTGTTTTATTCAACTTCTTTTCATTTGAGAAGCAGGCTTATAGCAGCAGATCAGCGTTTGATTTCGTAGACTAAAACGTAGGGGTGGGCGATAGGGTGATAAATGTTGTTGAGACGATACAATGTCTCCACGATATGCCTTTTAAGAGATGTCGTATATATCTAACCTGACTCCGCCAGATGGTGGCAGTAGTGCGTATACTGCATATACCGCCCTACTTTTACCATATGGGCTTGCTCGGGCAGACCCGATGTAGGGGCGGGCCATTTTTTCAAATTCTCTAACGGGTGATTGGATGAGACCATCTGTCTATCACAGTCTGGGAGTGCCAACTCCAACCACTCATATTGGCCTGTCTGCATGACGTTGCACCCAGAATCCGCCTCCTGGGTTTTCACGTGGTCTGCAGTCAGACTCTATTGGCTCAGAGCCGCTCAGAGCCCGCCCGTAGCTGCCGCTGATTCGTCCGGTCTGGGACTTTATGAGTGATATCAACTCTCCTCGAGCAGTCTCAGGGCGGATTCACACTGCAATCCGTTTGATTAGAACTGATTCTGAAAACGGTTGCTGGTTCACGCTGGCCAGCATTCACATTGGCAAAGATTCTCCCTCCCTGGAGACCACTAGCACTATACATCCTGATCCTATAGGTGGCGGTATGTACATAGTGCCTCGCCAGTGAATACAGACGTCATCAACTATGCGACATTACTAATTCTGGTCGCCAAGAAATTCAGGCACGAAAGTTGATGTAACAATCCAATGCGCCTCTTCATGTTTCCGACGCGCGACAGCGCAGTGTGGAACCATAGAGTTATAGTGTGGAACAGTGTTGCAGTGGTCTTGGGTCGTGTGCCCCCCGACGACCCAAACCTTTTCTGAGCCGGGGTCTCGCACCCTCCGAAGTTCACACCTCGACAACTGTTTAACAAAGACACAAGCCTATTTGCATATCAATAGACCTGTATAGTAGGTGTCGAGTGACGTTCGCTGATCTACAAGCTCACAATGCCTCGCATCCGCGACGCGTTGTGAGCTTGTAGATCTGCTATTTTCCCGGCGCAGAAACTTGCAGAATGATGAGTCCAGCGCAGCACAGCGCAGCACAGCGCACGTTATTATTTGTATTATTTAATAATCAACGTAGCCTACAATTGAAACGCTTTCACAAGCCACAGTGTGGCTTAATATTCACATTAAGGGTAACAAGCACGTCAAGCAGGCACAGCAGTGCACACCGATAACACCGTTAAAACAAATAAAACTTCTCCGCTAGGCCAACTCTGCCCCGTCCCAAGCAGCGCGCAGTAGAGATGAAACATTCGCGAACGATTCGGCTCTCTTGAACGGCTCTTTTAAATGAACGATGGGATCCAGTCCGCAGTCGCGGGACACAGAGCAATGAGTCAGTGTCGAGAACGGTATCAGAAAAAACGGATGGGGGAGGCACAGCTCATGGACGAGAGCTAGCAGTTTGGACATGTCATGGACACAGGCTGCGAAACACAAACAGCATTTGGATTACAAAAACACTGGAACAATCCAGAAGCACTTAATTAGAAAATGTAACTAGTAGCTGTGTATGTTAATCTGACTTTAGTAGGCTAGATTGTTTACTTCTTGGACTTGGACATGCGTTTGTGCTGTGGCAGGTTATTTAATATGGGATTTTGATAGCTTGCTTCTTCCTCTTAACGGAGCACCGTCCCGGCTCCGAATGTTTTAACGGAGCGGCGGTTCTGGCCGTTCCGTCTCACTTTCACCCCTGCCAGTGCGCTGGTGCGAGACAATAAATAACTGTTCGCCAATTCACCCTTTGTTAGCCTCCTGGTTGGTCCCTGACTGACCAACCAGCAGGCTCTATCTGCCTTGTCCCGCCCTGGTTCCGCCTTTTTTAATGTTGAATTAGCTAAAACATAATTTTTGGAGAAATAAAAACATTTAAAAACATGCTGATCACTATGCTGCCACTGAGCAGCTCCAATTGACCGAAATAAAGTTTGAAATTAGAATTGAGCTCACAGAATAACATTATGAAGCAACTGAATTAACATGGCAGTGGATGGAATGTCCCACTGAATGTCCCACCAAGACACGGCAACCAATGGGTGTGGAGAGGGGCAGGACAATGGGCGGGACTTGACAAAGGGTGAATTGCTACTTCTCTCAATTGGAAGTACATGACACCAGTCCAGCGCACCGCAGTAGTAGGCTAACTGGTGGTATAAAAATATATACATTTTCGACTCCTCGACTCAAACAATTGGCGTCGATTCGCGGGGCTTAAAACGACGCAGAAGACAGCCCTACAAGCAAGCAATCTCTCTGTTAGACCAGGCCATGTCGACAACTGTTACCCAGTGTTTATTTGTGGCGACGCCTGACTCGTCGACTTTATATGAGGTCACGTTCCGGTTTTGTGGACGGTTGCTTCACACTGCAGCTCACCGGTCTCGAGGACGCACAATAGATAGATACCTTTATTATCCCAAGGGGGAAATTCAGTTGTCCAGTAGTAGCACAGCAGTATACAGTTATTTACAAAGTTACAGAGACGTAAGAAAAGATAGATAAGAGGGAAAAAAACAAAACAAAGACAAGAGCAGTACAGCACCAATAAAGAGAAGGTGCATCAATAGAGGGGGCGAATAATATATAAGTATATATACATAAAGTGTCTTACAAAAGAGACCATAGCAGTCAATGCTAGTTAGTGCAAACAAGTAGCTCACTGTCATTGTTAAACAAAGCAAAAATACTCAGAAACTACCAACACAACCTAATAGTGCAATGTCAAAAATCAGAGCGAAAAAGGAAGAAACTAGGAAGCGTGTCACCGCAAGACGCACATGAGCACTCTTCCTGGAAGGTCCTTAGAGGTCAAAGTCAATACAGCAATAGTTCCTTAGAGGCCAAAATCAATACAGCAATGGTTCCATCAGTCTAAGTTAGGAAGGGAGACCTTTTCAAGCGTCCGTTATGTGTCTCGTTGTACAGCTTAAGGGCAGCCGGTACAAAAGATTTTCCTAATCTCTCACATCTCCGTCCTGGGTAGGTAAAGCGGTCGTTTCCTCTCTTACTCCAGTAACTCCAGACAGGTAAAAATGGAGTTACAGTAATCTAGCCTGGATGAGATGGAATGGAATGGAATGGAATGGATTTTATTTTGTCATTGCACACAAGTTACACAAGTGCACAACGAAATTGACTTGATGGCACCAATCCAATGTGAAAAGCAGCAACACAGGTATCAATAAAAACAGTCATATAAAAGGTCAGTGTATGAGTTCATGTGTCCTGGGGGAGTTAAGAGTTCAACAGAATGATAACAGAAGGGAAGAAACTGTTTCTAGATCTAGCCGTAGATGTATTGAGGCATCTGTAGCCCTTTCGCCTCTGTGAGCGAGAGGGGTGAAACAGTTTGTTATTGGGGTGGGAGGCATCTTTGATGATGCTTAGGGCCTTAGACCGGCAGCGTTTTTTATAAATAGACTCGATTGTTGGTAATGGCAAGCCTATAATACGCTCAGCAGTCTTCACCACCCTCTGCAGTAATTGCCGCTCCAGAACCGTACAGTTACCATACCAAGCTGGGATACAGTAGGTGAGGGTACTTTCAATGGTGCAGCGATAGAAGTTTTTCAGCGTCAGGTGGGACAGGTTGACTTTCCTCAGTCTCCTCAAGAAAAAGAGCCGCTGGTGGGCCTTCTTAACCAGGGAGGATGTATTTAGGCTCCAGGAGAGATCCTCAGATATGTGGACCCCCAGGAACTTGAAGCTAGTGACACGCTCCACCTCCACCCCATCGATGAGGATAGGAGGGTGGTCCACTCTTCTGCTCCGCCTGAAGTCCACCACAAGCTCCTTTGTCTTAGAGGTGTTGAGGGTGAGGTTGTTTTCAGCGCACCACCTCACCTGGTGTTGTACCTCCTCCATATAGGCACCTTCATCATTGTCTTTGATGAGGCCAATCACTGTAGTGTCGTCTGCGAACTTGATAATATGGTTTGAGCCATGTACAGGTGTGCAGTCGAAAGTGAAGAGGGAGGAGAGGACTCAGGACACAACCCTGTGGAAGTCCAGTACTGAGGGTGATGGTAGAGGAGGTGAGGTTGCCTATCCTGACATGCTGGGGTCTATTGACTAAAAAGTCAAGGACCCAATGAGATGAATGCATAATGGAGAATGTCAAATCCTGATTGTTAATTTAACACTATGCACACTTAAAACTGGTGGGTTGAAAATAACCCAAGTTGGTTATTTTGCTAACCTTGCTGGGTTGGGATTGTATACCAAAAAATTGCTTAAAAGTGACCTTACTGTTGGGTTAACGTGTTACTGCTGATGGGTTGGTATCTTACACCCAAAAATGGCTTAAAAGTGACCTTGTTGTTGGGTTGGGATTGTACGCCCAATGACTTTAAATCTACTCATCATCACTTTCTTAAATTATCTTTTTATGCTTAATCTACTCAAGCATGCTGAGTAAATTTTGCATTTAGTCATAAAAGTATGACACAACACAAAAGATTATGTGGCGTTTCACTTTAAAAGAACAGCACCCCTGTTTGTATGTGTCAGTCTGGACCATCACAGTCATGGTTTCTGTTTCTGTAAGCAACTATGTTTTTTGTTTTATTATTAGGGATTATGAGTGGGCTACATCCACTGCGATCATCTACAATACAATGTTGTTTTCTCTATCTTAAAACAATAAAATAATTGAAAGTTTGTAAAAATATCTGTCGATGCCTGTGGTGGGGAGAGAGACGGGAGAGAGGCGTAATTGTCACAAACATATGACAAAGACAGGACATCAGGAGCCCACTATGCACAGAAATGCACAGAAATGAATGATGCTAGACCAGTGGTTATCACTTTGTTTGGTCTCAGATCACCTCTGGAAAGAACTGTTTCACCCCCCCCCCCCCCACCACCACCAAACCTTACATTTATGTCATATTATCAGTTACATTGTTGATTTATAGAACCTTATATTATTTATATTATCAGTTACACGTTTTTATATTATCAGTTACATTGTTGCTTTATAGAACCTTATATTATTTATATTATCAGTTACATTGTTGCATTATAGAACCTTATATTTATGTCATATTATCAGTTACATTGTTGCTTTATAGAACCTTACATTAGTAAGGTTGAATGAAATATTCAATCAATCAAACTCAACAGTTAGTTTCAACCAGTCAATTCTACATTTCTGTGATGATGAAATGTATATGACCACGGCCACACACGCGCGCACGCACGCACGCACGCACGCACGCACGCACGCGCGCATGCATGCAAACTGTTGCCCACATGCAGCAGCCCTCTCGCAGCTCAAATGACTGCACTTCCTCTTTCCTTCTCTCAGCATGATTTGACGTAACTATTGTTCAGTACAGAAAACACCAAACGCTGTTTGGGAAAACATCACATTTGAGGCTAACTAACAAGTAAATACATCACATTTGAGGCTAACTAACAAGTAAATACATCACATTTGAGGCTAACTAACAAGTAAATACATCACATTTGAGGCTAACTAACAAGTAAATACATCACATTTGAGGCTAACTAACAAGTAAATACATCACATTTGAGGCTAACTGACAAGTAAATACATCACATTTGAGGCTAACTAACAAGTAAATACATCACATTTGAGGCTAACTAACAAGTAAATACATCACATTTGAGGCTAACTAACAAGTCAATACATCACATTTGAGGCTAACTAACAAGGAAACACATCACGTTTGAGGCTGACTAACAAGTAAATACATCACATTTGAGGCTAACTAACAAGTAAACACATCACATTTGAGGCTAACTAACAAGTAAATACATCACGTTTGAGGCTGACTAACAAGTAAATACATCACATTTGAGGCTAACTAACAAGTAAATACATCACATTTGAGGCCAACTAACAAGTAAATACATCACGTTTGAGGCTGACTAACAAGTAAATACATCACATTTGAGGCTAACTAACAAGTAAATACATCACATTTGAGGCTAACTAACAAGGAAACACATCACGTTTGAGGCTGACTAACAAGTAAAGGCTGCTAACATCACACTGCACTAGTTAGTTTGAACCAGGGGTCCATAGAGGGTCAAACAGGCCAAGGAGGGTGGATGGACAGGACGATGACCGCAACAATTATGTGAAAGCTGGGAAGACAGAGTCAGAGAGAGTAGAAGCAGAGAATGGAGAAGATGAGGAGGATTAAAATAGAATGCAGAACAGAGAGGATGAACAGGGAAGTACAGAGACGTCTGTAGCAAAAGACGTCTGTAGAGTTCACAAACCGCTCAACAGGAAGAGGAGTCGTTTCATTAAAACCTAGAGGCTGGAAAAACACAGCACTTCAGCCTGGTTGTAAAAATAGGTAAAAATAGCTGAGCTAAAAAAAAGAAATGGTTAAATGTTAACCCTAGGGGGTGACAACTGTCCTGGCCTGGAACCCCAAATGATGTCCCTGTGAACAGGAATGACAGAGAGTTCTAGAACCCTGAATCAAGGGTCTTCAACATTTTTCAGGCCAAAGACCCCTTAGTTGAGAGAGAGATGAAGCAGGGACCACCACAACCTGTTCATAGATTCCATATAGTTTCATTGTTTGACAGCACAATCATCAGTGTATTTTGGATTCATGTCAATTTGTATTTTCAGATATTTACCACTTGAACCGTCAATACTTAATAAACTTGACCTTTCACTCTGTACTTAGTCTGCTCTTTTTTCCCCCTCTATACCCCAAAGCTCTTTGCCGAAAATAGCCGATCTACAAGCTCACAATTCCTCGCAAGAGGCGTTGTGAGCTTGTAGATCTGCTATTTTTGGCTACAGTTCTCAGAATATTGACACTAGGGTTCAAGTTGTTCATATAAAAAGGATTGGAAGATTTGGAGGACACCCTGTAATAACTCTGAGGACCCCCTAGGGGTCCCGGACTCCCTGTTGAAGACCCCTGGCCTAAATGAACAGCAATCAGAGAGAGTTGAGAGCAGAAAGTTGTGTCAGACCAAAGCATGGAGGAAAAGACCCGAGGTGGACTGAGTTACCACTGAGGACCCATGGGGGTGCAGGGCCTCAAAAAGGTTCTCATGTTGGGTCTTTGTTCTTCTAATAAACTGAATTAAGATTAATTAGATAATTAGATTAATAAAATGGATGAAGAGACTGAACTTTGTATCAAAGAATAAATAGATACTTTGTGTGGCTCCTCTCACCCCTTATGAAAGGCTAAATGGTTTAGTCTGCCCTGCGCTTGGGAAGAGTTAGATTCACTTTGCAGTTTGCACTTCTGGTCTGGACAGGAAAGGGAAACGGTGCGTGTGAGTGCATGTATGTGTGTGTGGGAACCAGCAGATGCAGGAGGCGGGCTCTAGACAGGATATGAACACTGAACAGCAAATGGAAAGCAGGCTTTTCACAGGAAGCCAGGCTGACATCTCAACGCTCAGACGAGTTGCGTAAGAAGTTGCTTTAGAAGTCAAATTAACCCTTTAAGAGCTGGAAGGCATGTGTGTCACTTTACATTTTAACCTCTTTAACCATTGTTTTATACTTTGGCTTTTCAACAATAGCAGATCTACAAGCTCGGAAACATATGAATACATTGATTTATTTTACATTTCTTCCTTAAGTGTACTTTCATGTTGGACCACATTAAATAAATGGATTTATTTCATATGAATAAATGGATTTATTTCATGTGAATAAATGGATGTATTTCATGTGAATAAATGGATTTATTTCATGTGAATATATGGATTTATTTCATGTGAATAAATTGATTTATTTCTTGTGAATAAATAGATATATTTCATGTGAATAAATGGATTTATTTCATGTGAATAAATGGATTTATTTCACATGAATAAATAGATTTATTTTGTGTGAATAAATGGATTTATTTCATGTGAATAAATGGATTTATTTCACGTGAATAAATAGATTTATTTCATGTGAATAAATGGATTTATTTCATGTGAATAAATGGATTTATTTCATGTAGTTTCCTGTCAGACCACAGTGACGTCACAGATGTTGTTCTGGTAGAGTTTGAGGAAGAGACGACGGCCTCAGATCAACTCAACACTCCTCATAAACAGACGTCTCTCTTCTTCCAACGTCTCCTCTGCTGATGAAGGTAAAACAACTGTTTGAATGAAAGCTCTGATAATGTACGGATTCACCATCCTATAGGCTATAGCAGGACATTATGGTAATGTACAGATTCACCATCCTATAGTATAGGCTATAGCAGGACATTATGGTAATGTACAGATTCACCATCCTATAGTATAGGCTATAGCAGGACATTATGGTAATGTACAGATTCACCATCCTATAGTATAGGCTATAGCAGGACATTATGGTAATGTACAGATTCACCATCCTATAGTATAGGCTATAGCAGGACATTATGGTAATGTACAGATTCACCATCCTATAGGCTATAGCAGGACATTATGATAATGTACACATTCACCATCCTATAGGCTATAGCAGGACATTATGGTAATGTACAGATTCACCATCCTATAGGCTATAGCAGGACATTATGGTAATGTACAGATTCACCATCCTATAGGCTATAGCAGGACATTATGATAATGTACAGATTCACCATCCTATAGGCTATAGCAGGACATTATGGTAATGTACAGATTCACCATCCTATAGGCTATAGCAGGACATTATGGTAATGTACAGATTCACCATCCTATAGGCTATAGCAGGACATTATGATAATGTACAGATTCACCATCCTATAGGCTATAGCAGGACATTATGATAATGTACACATTCACCATCCTATAGGCCAGTGTTTCTCAAATGGGGGTACGTGTACCCCTAGGGGTACGCGGAGATACTACAGGGGGTACTTGAGAGAACATGGAAACATTTATTTTACTGTTATGTTTAATGATAAAACATTATGTGTCACAAATGTATGTGAACGTGCTGCTCTGTATACGTAGCTTTAAACCAATTAAGTACAACTTTTACTGTTACTGAATAGAAAACAGGCTACTTACTTTTATTTTCAACATATTGACATAAAAACTGGACTTTTGATGTCAGTATTTTCTAGTCAAAATGTTGTCCAGTGTTTCTCAAACTACCAAATTTCAAGGTATCCCCTTAACTCTGACAGTGTACAAATGGAACCCTAAGGGGTTCATTTGGTTCCATTTGTACACTGTCAGAGTTACAGACTTGTATGGGTCACCGGATTAAAGGGGGTACTTGGATTCAGCAATCAGGAAAAGGGGGTACTGAAGCCCAAAAAGTTTGAGAAACACTGCTATAGGCTATAGCAGGACATTATGGTAATGTACAGATTCACCATCCTATAGGCTATAGCAGGACATTATGGTAATGTACAGATTCACCATCCTATAGGCTATAGCAGGACATTATGATAATGTACAGGTTCATTTCATTCAAACAATTTCAGAAGACTAAACCGGACTAAGACTAAATTGTATGATTTAGTTTTAAGACTAAGACTAAATCCAAAGTACCTGACAAAATCAACACTGCCCTGTTGCTGACCAGACACATAGTCCCTTTGCTTCTCCTCCTACAGTGTTGAAACTAACCTCACTCTCTAAGTACATTTACTTAAGTACTGTACTCAAGTACAAGTTTGAGGTATTTGTACTTTACTTGAATATCACATCGCGACTTGTAGATCTGCTATTTTCAAACATTTTGTACTTTGGTACTTTAAGTACATTTTGATGCCAACACTTTCATACTTTTACTCAAGTACATTTTGAATTCCGGACTTCTCACTTGTAACAGAGTATTTCTATATTGCAGTATTGATACTTTTACTTAAGTTAAAAATGTGCATACTTTTTCCACCACTGTAACTCTCTCAGTTCCTGTTGGTGTGCAAACTGCACTTCCTGTTCTCTGTGCAGAGAGAGAGAGAGAGGAAGCAGCTTCTCTTCTGCTCCCGACCACATCATTACCCTGCTTTGTCTCTTCTGCACCTGAGATCACTACCCTGCTTTCTACATGACTGACCTTCTGATAAATACTAGTACTAATACTAGTATTAATACTAATACTAGTAGTAGTTCACATGACCACATCATTACCCTGCTTTGTCTCTTCTGCACCTGAGATCACTACCCTGCTTTCTACATGACTGACCTTCTGATAAATACTAGCACTAATACTAGTATTAATACTAATACTAGTAGTAGTTCACATGACCACATCATTATCCTGCTTTGTCTCTTCTGCACCTGAGATCACTACCCTGCTTTCTACATGACTGACCTTCTGATAAATACTAGTACTAATACTAGTATTAATACTAATACTAGTAGTAGTTCACCTGACCACATCACTACCCTGCTTTCTACATGACTGACCTTCTGATAAATACTAGTACTAATACTAGTATTAATACTAATACTAGTAGTAGTTCACCTGACCACATCACTACCCTGCTTTCTACATGACTGACCTTCTAATAAATACTAGCACTAATACTAGTATTAATACTAATACTAGTAGTAGTTCACCTGACCACATCACTACCCTGCTTTCTACATGACTGACCTTCTGATAAATACTAGTACTAATACTAGTATTAATACTAATACTAGTAGTAGTTCACATGACCACATCACTACCCTGCTTTCTACATGACTGACCTTCTAATAAATACTAGTACTAATACTAGTATTAATACTAATACTAGTAGTAGTTCACATGACCACATCACTACCCTGCTTTCTACATGACTGACCTTATAATAAATACTAGTACTAATACTAGTATTAATACTAATACTAGTAGTAGTTCACATGACCACATCATTACCCTGCTTTCTACATGACTGACCTTATAATAAATACTAGTACTAATACTAGTATTAATACTAATACTAGTAGTAGTTCACATGACCACATCACTACCCTGCTTTCTACATGACTGACCTTATAATAAATACTAGTACTAATACTAGTATTAATACTAATACTAGTAGTAGTTCACATGACCACATCACTACCCTGCTTTCTACATGACTGACCTTATAATAAATACTAGTACTAATACTATTATTAATACTAATACTAGTAGTAGTTCACATGACCACATCACTACCCTGCTTTCTACATGACTGACCTTATAATAAATACTAGTACTAATACTAGTATTAATACTAATACTAGTAGTAGTTCACATGACCACATCATTACCCTGCTTTGTCTCTTCTGCACCTGAGATCACTACCCTGCTTTCTACATGACTGACCTTCTGATAAATACTAGTACTAATACTAGTATTAATACTAATACTAGTAGTAGTTCACATGACCACATCATTACCCTGCTTTGTCTCTTCTGCACCTGAGATCACTACCCTGCTTTCTACATGACTGACCTTCTAATAAATACTAGTACTAATACTAGTATTAATACTAATACTAGTAGTAGTTCACATGACCACATCACTACCCTGCTTTCTACATGACTGACCTTCTGATAAATACTAGAACTAATACTAGTATTAATACTAATACTAGTAGTAGTTCACATGACCACATCATTACCCTGCTTTGTCTCTTCTGCACCTGAGATCACTACCCTGCTTTCTACATGACTGACCTTCTGATAAATACTAGTACTAATACTAGTATTAATACTAATACTAGTAGTAGTTCACATGACCACATCATTACCCTGCTTTGTCTCTTCTGCACCTGAGATCACTACCCTGCTTTCTACATGACTGACCTTCTGATAAATACTAGTACTAATACTAGTATTAATACTAATACTAGTAGTAGTTCACATGACCACATCATTACCCTGCTTTGTCTCTTCTGCACCTGAGATCACTACCCTGCTTTCTAAATGACTGACCTTCTAATAAATACTAGTACTAATACTAGTATTAATACTAATAGTATTAATACTAATATATTAATACTAATATTAATACTAATACTAGTAGTAGTTCACATGACCACATCACTACCCTGCTTTCTACATGACTGAAGCCTTTAGTTACGCTGACGTTAGCTGTGCGTTTTAACTCCATAACACTGATTAGTCTTAATTAACGTAATTGTTTCATGTACTGTACATTTTATCGATTAGGCTTGCTTACTCACTTACTTATACGTACTTCCTCACTGTCCTTACTGTCCATTATGTCTGCTGACATTCAGGGCAGCAACAAAGGATTTCCACTCTGCAGCTCTGCATGCAGCCTCACATGAGGCTGATAGACCAGGGATCACAACCTTTGTGACATGTTTTTAAACGTTTATAGTCAGTGTGCCACGTCAACCTTTTGTGCAACCTTTAATTATAAAACCACATACACATAGAATATTTAATTATAACACCTCATACACATAGAATATTTAATTATAACACCATATACACATAGAATATTTAATTATAACACCACATACACGTAGAATATTTAATTATAACACCACATACACGTAGAATATTTAATTATAACACCATATACACATAGAATATTTAATTATAACACCACATACACATAGAATATTTAATTATAACACCTCATACGCATAGAATATTTAATTATAACATCACATACACATAGAATATTTAATTATAACACCACATACACATAGAATATTTAATTATAACACCACATACACATAGAATATTTAATTATAACACTACATACACATAGAATATTTAATTCTAACACCACATACACATAGAATATTTAATTATAACACCACATACACATAGAATATTTAATTATAACACCACATACACATAGAATATTTAATTATAACACCACATACACATAGAATATTTAATTATAACACCTCATACACATAGAATATTTAATTATAACACCACATACACATAGAATATTTAATTATAACACCACATACACATAGAATATTTAATTATAACACCTCATACACATAGAATATTTAATTATAACACCACATACACATAGAATATTTAATTATAACACCACATACACATAGACTCTGCAGAAGTCAAACACATTAACTATCAGAAATAGCTCTAGCATCTTGATAGACTGAAGAATCAAACACATTAACTATCAGAAATAGCTCTAGCATCTTGATAGACTGAAGAATCAAACACATTAACTATCAGAAATAGCTCTAGCATCTTGATAGACTGAAGTATCAGTGGCAGCCTCAAAGCCTCTATTAGTCTGACAGTCGCTGCACACCGACACCTGAAAGATTGCCGTTTCAGTGCCAGCATAATTTATTTCCTTTTTTCCTATTTTATTTCCCCTCTTCTGTTCCATTTTGTCCATGTCCTTGTTTATGGCTCTAACAGCTGACAGCTTGCAGTAAGGCTTGTCAGTCTGCATCATTACAAATGATCGCGTGCGTAAGGGGGCTTCCCTCTAGTACATTCAGTCAAACGCACCACCTCATCTGCCTGGCCGTTTTCCACACCATACTGTAGACCAGGGTTCCCCAATTAGTTTTCCCCAAGGCTCGAATTATGTCTAGGGTACCAAGCAGAGGGCCACAACATTGAATTATGTCTAGGGTACCAAGCAGAGGGCCACAACATTGAATTATGTCTAGGGTACCAAGCAGAGGGCCACAACATTGAATTATGTCTAGGGTACCAAGCAGAGGGCCACAACATTGAATTATGTCTAGGGTACCAAGCAGAGGGCCACAACATTTAATTATGTCTAGGGTACGAAGCCAAGGGCCACAACATTGAATTATGTCTAGGGTACCAAGCAGAGGGCCACAACATTTAATTATGTCTAGCGTACGAAGCCAAGGGCCACAACATTGCAGGGGGCGACGGCGGTGTTCCCACTACTCCAGCGACAGTTCAGATATCGTTGTTGTCGGGTGAAAATCTTGTATGTCCAAAACCGTTTGTTTTGCATTTATCATTTTAAAAATTATGATAAACTAGTGAGGCGTTGTTTGCTTGTAGATCGGCTGTTTTCACTACTTTTGTGCGGCGGCCTTGTATGATGAAGCAGGGCTTTACTTTGCGAAAGAACATACAAATTTGGAGATACGAGGTTTCCACCCGACAACGACGAAATACTAGTGTTGTTGCTGCTCTTATACCACCATTATTACTGGGGTTGGTGGGGGCCAGACAGTAGCCCCCCGTGGGCCGCAAATGGCCCGTGGGCCGCCTATTGGGGAACCCTGCTGTAGTCTTACAGAATGTAAGCTTTCACATGGTGTGTCATTTATTGAAATCGTCCTCTCATTGTTGTTGTCTAGGTGGGTGGCACGCTGTAGGCCTGCCTGGGAGATATGGCTTATTTTACTGAGTCATGCAAAGAGCACAGTAGCGTAGGCTAGCCTAAGTTTATGACCGGCCGGTCAATGCAAGACTGTCAATTAGTGACGGCCTGTCAACACCTGAAAGTGTTTCTTCGTACACATGTATGCCTGTGTCCGACTGACTTCAGTGATTTCCATGAAACTGTAGAGAGAATGTGGCAAGGTCAAGGGGTTAACTGTACCACCTATAGTTTGAGAGTTATAGGCTAGAACATATCAGAGACAACAATTCTACAAAAACTAGCATCTTGTTTTGACAGAGTAAAGTAAGTTGATGATTGTGCATGTTGGTTTTAGCCTACATATGAAACTGATACCGTGTAAAGTAAGATTATTGCATGTGTTGGTGGCATACAGAATGAAAGTGCTCACAGCGCGCCTCTATTAGCTTCATTCACTTCAATGGAAATACCACGGATTTTTACACACAGTTTACACATTAAATACTAATTCAGAGCTTCGAAATCTCTTCCTGGTCCGACGGCTGGGCCTGGCATGCGTTGGAGGAAGGTGTAGTAGCCTACACGGCTATTGGAACAAAACCACAAAGGAATATTTGGAAACAAATATGTGCCGCGCTGCAAGCTTGCAGATGTACTATTTTTTAAATCCCCCGATGAAGAACATTCAAGTGAATCCTTTTACCCAGGGTCCAGAATTTGGTGCGACGACACCCTTGTCTCCATCTGCTACTCGGAAGCTAAAACTTTTCAGGAATGGTGACCATTTCACGCCAGAGATGTTATAGATTTATAAGCAATCGGCATGATAAGAAACATGTAGTACTAGCCTACATTTGAAGCAGTTTATTCTGGTTGTTGTGTAATAGAGAGTAAAGCCTACCTCATTTGTTGCTATATAGACACACCATCATCACAGATCAAATAAATACATTAACACACCGTTTAGGCGTCAAATTCACTTGTAGGTATATTTATTAAGTGCTGCTATTTTGTTGTCTTTCTTACCTTGTGTACACATAACTGTCCAGTCCAGTGATAAGTTGGCTTATATTAGATGAAGTAGCCTATTCCTTGGTGCTTCTTGATATAAACACATACTGTAGAACGTGTTGGTATAAGATGAGTCATACACGTATTTTCTCAGTTCATATAACAAGACTCACATGCCGCCCAGGTCAATAACACTAATCATTATAATGGCGTGAATCGATCTAAATAAACCAATAAAGTGCTGATGATGATGATGTTGGTATGCTTATGGCTGATGTTAGTCAGGCACCTTAATCAGTAGCTATTTAACATAACAAATAAGGTGTTGGTGTTATAGTCATGGGCCATTTAGCCAGTATTCATATTCATATTTTTCCAATGCATGCCAGGTCTTGTTGATGGATTTGGAAGAGATTTCGAGGCTCTGGGTCTAAAACGCCACATGCAGTGTGTCTGTGTGTGACATTCTCATCCATGGTGCTGACAGTGAATGACTGAGTGAGGGCTGTGGGACTTCAAAGCTTGACATACATAGCAACAGTAACGAGGGCGGAGAGGTGGGGGCGCGGCCTCCGGGATTGATCCATTGTAAGCAATCAGGAGGGAATATGAGAAATGGGACAGATCCATGACTTTAGAGATGGATGAGGTTTAGTCTGCCCTGCGCTTGGGAAGAGTTAGATTCACTTTGCAGTTTGCACTTCTGGTCTGGACAGGAAAAGGAAACGGTGGGTGTGAGTGCATGTATGTGTGTGTGGGAAGCAGCAGATGCAGTAGGCGGGCTCTAGACAGGATATGAACACTGAACAGCAAATGGAAAGCAGGCTTTTCACAGGAAGCCAGGCTGACATCTCAACGCTCAGACGAGTTGCGTAAGAAGTTGCTTTAGAAGTCAAATTAACCCTTTAAGAGCTGGAAGGCATGTGTGCCACTTTACATTTGAACCTCTTTAACCATTGTTTTATACTTTGGCTTCTCAACAATAGCAGATCTACAAGCTCATGGCACGGCAAACATATGAACATATGAACGGCAAACACTGATTTATTTTACATTACTTCCTTACATGTAGTTTCATGTTGGACCACATTAAATAAATGGATTTATTTCATGCGAATAAATGGATTTAGTTCATGTGAATAAATTGATTTATTTCATGTGAATAAATGGATTTATAATCATGTGAATAAATAGATTTATTTCATGTGAATAAATGGATTTATTTCAGGTGAATAAATGGATTTATTTCATGTGAATAAATTGATTTATTTCATGTGAATAAATTGATTTATTTAATTAATGGATTTATTTCATGTGAATAAATGGATTTATTTCATGTGAATAAATGGATTCTATTTCATGTAGTTTCATGTCAGACCACAGTGACGTCACAGATGTTGTTCTGGTAGAGTTTGAGGAAGAGACGACGGCCTCAGATCAACTCAACACTCCTCATAAACAGACGTCTCTCTTCTTCCAACGTCTCCTCTGCTGATGAAGGTAAAACAACTGTTTGAATGAAGGCTCTGATAATGTACGGATTCACCATCCTATAGGCTATAGCAGGACATTATGGTAATGTACAGATTCACCATCCTATAGGCTATAGCAGGACATTATGGTAATGTACGGATTCACCATCCTATAGGCTATAGCAGGACATTATGGTAATGTACAGATTCACCATCCTATAGGCTATAGCAGGACATTATGGTAATGTACAGATTCACCATCCTATAGGCTATAGCAGGACATTATGGTAATGTACAGATTCACCATCCTATAGGCTATAGCAGGACATTATGGTAATGTACAGATTCACCATCCTATAGGCTATAGCAGGACATTATGGTAATGTACAGATTCACCATCCTATAGGCTAGCAGGACATTATGGTAATGTACAGATTCACCATCCTATAGGCTAGCAGGACATTATGGTAATGTACAGATTCACCATCCTATAGGCTAGCAGGACAGAATGTTTGACTATTATATGGTATATTGCATTGCACAGCAGGGACGTGCAGAGAATGTTAGAGGCAGGAGCTGAAATTTCTAAAAGGCCTTTTGGTGAAAATATTGAAAATATCCGACCTCCAAGTTCACAACGCATTGCGCTGCGACGCGTTGTGAGCTTGGAGGTTGGATATTTTCTGTGCTTGATACCACACTGAACTAGACATAATCAAGTGAATACTGGAGATGTGGCGTAACGGCATTGATTTCTACACAGAGAGGGCAATTCTTTCAACATAAGATGGTGCATTCAAGTTCAGGAGAGTTTGGACAAGGCAATTCTCTTGAACGCTGCCTTCAGTTATGGCATGGAAAGAGGGGCATTTGCATTTCTTTCACCATAGTAAAAACTGCATCCATGGTCTGGAGAGGGCACTTTTTACAGACTGATAAAAGGGCAGGGGCTCAAGCCCCCTTTGATGTCTATGTGTGCACGTGCCTGTTGCACAGTATGAATGAATGAAATGCACGTTATTTAGAACTATTATTTATTTAATACTTACAGAACAGATGAACAGTGTGATGTTCAAGGTGAAAACAAGGCTCCAGTCTAGCATGGTATTTAACATGAACAATAATAATATTTAATTCTTCCAGAGCAGATATTCAAGCTGTTTAACATGAACATAATCTGTGTTGTGTTGCTGTGTCTCAGCAGGAGTCCTCTAGATCACTATTACCTACAGGGGTCTTGTTATTAGGGATGGGACCGTATGACATTTTCATGACACCATTATTGTGACAAAATAAATTACGATTTACAATATTATCGCGATAATCCTGGAATGTTTGCCAACAAAAATCTCGGAGCAAGAGATTTGGTAGAGAGTGAAAAAAAAGACTGTATCAAGTACGTTATTTCCTGGTCCGTCTGACCAATTAGAGGGTTTAAACGGTACCAGATATGCAGCTCTGCAAATACAAGGTGAATTGATCCCAGTAGGTGAATTGATCCCAGTAGGTGAATTGATCACAGTAGGTGAATTGATCCCAGTGCATGACGGAGGATCATTTAGACCTCTATACTACGGCGCACCGTAGATCAGATCAATATTGAGCTGAATGCTTGTACATCTGCTATTTTTGGACTTTTGGGAAAATCTTGAAATGTTTGAAAGAATAATAATAATAATTCTGATCTTTTTCTTTTCTTTTTTTTTTTTTTACACAGATCTTCTCTTCTGGGGGTCCCTGGCACAACACATGTTCAGGTGGGGGTCCACAGCCAAACACCACTGTGAGTTATACTGAACACTTTCTCTCTCACATGTCTCTGTTGTCTACTGTTAGCTGCATGAGAAGCTATATGTAGCTGTCAGGACCATGAGAAGCTATATGTAGCTGACAGGACCACATCTACAGTTAGTTACTTGAGAAGCTATATGTAGCTGACAGGACCAGATACAGAGTGAACAGATCAGCTGACAGTGGCCACATCACGTGTTATATACACACACTTATTAAATACACAACATGGTTTATACACACTTATTAAATAAACAACATGGTTTATACACACTTATTAAATACACAACATGGTTTATACACACTTATTAAATACACAACATGGTTTATACACACTTATTAAATAAACAACATACCATTGACTGTCACATAAATTAACTCTGGGGTTCAGTTGGTTTCTCTGTTGTACTTTCAGTTTGCTGTCGTTCTTTCTGAGAGAGTGAAAACACCATGACCTTAAGTGACCTTAAAGTCAGCTAGATTATCTCTGCTGCAGTGTTAAGACTAAAGACTAAGTCGACTAAGATTTTGATATTTAGTCGACTAGACTAGACTAAAATTATGTCAGAAGACTAAGACTAAATGTGTGTTATTAAAAAGTCTAAGACTAAATCTAAGTCTAAGACTAAATGGAATTAAACCCAAATACATCTTTTATCTTTACATTTGAGAATGTAGGCACTTATCTGTTCTTTTTAAATCTGGTTGGTTTTGCACAGAGAGTAGCAGACAGTGTCAGATGTGATTGATACTGTTACTGTATTATTTGCAGAGCAGAGATTTTGTACCTGGCAGTGGCACTGTGGCTACACTAGGCATTGTAGCCTAGCCATAGCAGTTTTAAGTTAACATTAATATAAGTATTGTATTTGCTACTGTATATTAAGGTGCAATGGCATTACAGCCAAGATGGTGTTTTGTTTATTATTTTTTGAGAACTCAGAATTGCACTGTATTTTTCTGAACCGTTTTGATATTGCACTGACAGAGTAACAGACAGTAGAAAAATTACTTGTGTCGAGTCATGTAGTTATATTTAGCCTAAAAGACTTTTAAAACTAGACTAAGACTAATTTTTTTTGATATTTAGTCGACTAGACTAAAACAATTTCAGAAGACTAAACCGACTAAGACTAAATTGTATGATTTAGTTTTAAGACTAAGACTAAATCAAAAATATCTGACAGAATTAACACTGCTCTGTTGCTGACCAGACACATAGTCCCTGTGCTCCTCCTCCTACAGAGTGTTGAAACTAACCTCACTCTCTAAGTACATTTACTTAAGTACTTTACTTAAGTACAATTTTGAGGTATTTGTACTTTACTTGAATACGCGTCGCATCACGATTTGTAGATCTGCTATTTTCAAACATTTTGTACTTTTACTTTTGGTACTTTAAGTACATTTTGATGCCAACACTTTCATACTTTTACTCAAGTACATTTTTAATTCTGGACATCTCACTTGTAACAGAGTATTTCTATATTGCAGTATTTATACTTTAAGTAAAAAAATATGCATACTTTTTCCACCACTGTCACTCTCTCAGTTTCTGTTGGCGTGCAAACTGCACTTCCTGTTCTCTGTGCAGAGAGAGAGAGAGGAAGCAGCTTCTCTTCTGCTCCCGACCACATCATTACCCTGCTTTGTCTCTTCTGCACCTGAGACCACTACCCTCCCAGATAGCAAAACCTAATTGAATCAACGTTGTGTTTTTGGTCAGGCTCAAGATTGAACCAACATTGATGTCCCGCATTGAAAAGAGAACCTGTTGCTCGTTATGATCAACATGGAAAAAATGTTGAAATTTCAATTAATCTAGACAATGAATCAATGTTGATTCAACAATTATATGATCAACATTGAAATAATGTTGAATTGCATCAACATTGATTCAGCATTGCATTATACATTGAAACAATGTTATTAAAGGGCCATTTCAGCACTTTTTTTCAACCTTCCTCTTAAAGGAGTAGTTCACCCCCAAAATGACTTTCTTTCTATTGATTACTCATGCCATGGAGACTTGAGTTCAATAATATCTTTGGGTTTTTGTCGCATTCCTCAGACAATAATTTGATTACAATAAATATACCCCCTTTGATTCTGGATGGGGACCCAAATGCATTTGGGTCAGAATCAATGGGGGTAAATTTACTATATTCTTTTTGTCCTAGGACTGTTACAAAAACCCAAAAAATATTATTGAACTCAAGTCTCCATGGCATGAGTAATCAATGAAAAAGAAAGGTCATTTTGGGGGTGAACTCCTCCTTTAATATGCCTCAAATAATGCCAAAATAATCACTTTAATGTGACATCATGCCATATGTCTGAATGGTAGTGATGTCACTGATGGATGACCAAGTTTACCTCTGCAGAACTTTAACACCAAATAGAGTCAAGTGATTATTTGTGGCTTAAATTATGCATATTAAAAACAGAGGAAGGTTGGAAAATGCTGAAATGGTTCATTAAGAATGCTTACTGCAGTGGCTCTCAACCTTTTTAAACAAATACCCCACTTTATAGGAACACTTTTGGGGACCCCAAACTTGATTATAATCATGCGATTAAAGGGGAATATTCAAATATGATGGGAGCTTGCAGATCGGCTATTTGCAACATAATCTTTTTAAGAAACCAAGGTTGAGAACAACTGCTTTACTGCATGCTCTATGAACAAAACAAACAGACAAATTATTCATTTGGTCGTTTATTCAAGATTTCACATTTTAGCAGACAACAATATACTTTTAAAGGTTTCCTGCCTTCAACATGTTACATGACCGAAACTCACAGTTTTCAAATGATCCAACTCCCATGAAACCGCTGGCCTCAAACTCCAAACCTTTGTCCTTTTAGCCCTTTGGCCTTTCTTGCCTTGTACCCCGCCATTCCTCTCTGGTGTGTAACACAGCTACTTCTGCAGTGCATCCTGGTATTGCAGTTCAGTCAACTTGCATTCAAATTTACAAACAGACGCTGGGGAAAAAGAAGAAAAAAAAACACACACAGGTTATAAAGCAGCAGTGGGCATGTTCCATTCCAAAGTGACATAAAATGTCCAGTATGTCCTATTTAGTGTATTAGATTTTCATGCAGCCTTAAAGGAGCACGTAAGACATTTTCAACCCCATCTCACAATAATGCTCGTAAAAAATGAGAGATCAGAGATCTCCATTATGTCCATAAATGTATTAGTGAATTTTCCCCATTGAATTGAATGGGGAAAATTCAAAAGGCAAGACGGAATTAATTTGAAAGTGTGCCTTGCATCACGGCAACAACACTTGCAATTTCTGTCAAATTGTCAAATCTGTTGTAAAGTAGTAAACCTAGTATTTGTAGATGCAGACTCACCAACATGCAGTTGTGCATTAGTGTGTCCTTGAAGGCCCTCTTCGGTCCCTTTCCCGACCAGTTGAAGATGCAGGCCTGACTGTTGGTCATGGTAGAAAACATTTGCCTGATCATACTTTCTTGAGTTGATCCCTTCGACTTAGATTATCTAACAGATTAGATAGAAAATGGTTAGTGAGGGTTAGGGTACAGTGTGCCCTGTCAATAGGACAGTATTTTTGTATAATTGTAATGAATTTTATGACATTTCTATTACCTCTAAGAAATGGTTAGTGTGACATTTGCTTCACCTCCATGAGTAGCTAATCCTGGTGTTTTTGTTGGTAGCAATGTCTTGAAGAAAAATAATTGGGTTTACATTACATTTTCAATTTAGAATAACACTATACAACCACATATCTTTTGCACCCCTAACTTTTAGAAATCATTAAGTACTTAAATGTTAAGCCTAAACAACACTGTGACAAAATTACATACAAAAACATGACAAAGACTCTAAAGTTTTTAAATGCAGAAAGGTTAAGAAATGTATCAGAAAATGATAACTTGCCTTGCAACATTTGACTGGGCTCCCCTCCATGGAATGTTCCCTGTGGTGTTACAGCTGAACCTTTAAGAAACCAACAACATAGCATCAGCATTGCACATTTGGTCACAGTGTATGTGGGAAGGGGGGAATGGAAATATAGGCATCTTTACCTGGGCCAGGTGATCTGAAGTCAGCTGATCTGGAGCCATGTGCGTAGCTGTCATCGACGTCTAAAAGCAAGGACATACATCATTGTTTATATTAAACATGAATTGCTGAATTTTGCAAAAATAATACTAATACTAATAATTGAGATAAATAAGAGAAATACATACCATATTGTGCTTGTTCTGATTGCACAGTATGGAGTTATTGGCATTCCTGGAGTTATTGGCATTTCTAGAGAAATACGGACAGAATTTACAAAATAAGACCATTAAAGTTGTTCCATGTACCTAGCGCATGCCTGGTGGAAAGATAAATAAAATATAATAATAAGTCTTAAATAAGTTAGAGTTTGTGCAATAGCCACAGCAACTGTTGAGTATAAAAAGGCTCTTGTTGACACAGGGACAACATACAATTCTTTACTTAAAATATATTGTTGTCAAATTACATCATGCCAACATTAACAGCTCCATGCAAAATAGTGACAGTGAAGAAGCTACTGTAGCCTATACACTCAACTTGACATTTAAACCCATTTAACAGTTCCATCAGAGTAAGGTCTCCTAATCCAACCACCACCTATTGAAACAGACAGGAGACACAATAAGAGACACATATAGAAGCATATTAGTCTACTTACTATCATTAGACTCCAACTCTGCCAAGTAGCTTCCAAAAAAGCCTACAATGAGAGAACAAAAACATGAACTATGCTCTAACATTTACAATACAGTATGTCCACCCTGAGGCAGTAATGGGGAGGGCTTCACTTACCATTATTAGGCTGGTTAATGACTAAACATCCTCAGAGCAGCTTCCTCCAGAGGCTAGAGGGGAACAACATGAATATTGGATGCTATAACTTTTGAACTCATATCACAAGACTGATATGTTTGCATTTGTATTAACTAAATGTTTATATATTAAAGCTCTCAAGCAATTAGATTTTGTTAATGCCATTTGAAAACTTTAGTTACTTGATTATTATTACAAAACATATATTAAACACGTCAATTCTATATACATTTCAGCAATCTGAAAACAGCAGATCTACAAGCTCACAATGTGTCACAATGTTGCGCATTGTGAGCTTGTAGATCTGCTATTTTCAAAGGATTAGTATACAGTAAATTTGAAAACATAGAAATGAACATTCTGCACAATGAGTACTTTTACTTTTGGTACTTTACGTACATTTCTATCATTTTATATACACAGACAAACAAATAAAAATACCTTTTCATCCCAAAACAGGCTAACAAAATGGCAAGCATATAATGCTATTTTGCCAATAAGGCAAGCTACAAACTCCGGACTAAGATGCAACACAATAATTCACAAATGAAATAGTAGGGCAGGAGAGAGGGGTCTACCAGCACCCCAGTGACATGTTTTCGAAACCTGTTTTTTTTGGACCGTTATGATGTCTAGTTATGATTTCTGCTTGTTGCCGTCGCCAACTAATGTCCCATGGGTTCATTTTTAACCTTTTCTCACAACTATTCCCGATCTGAACCATACAATGGTCATAACAGAAAATGCCATAACGCTTGATGTAAACAACCTACAGGGACAAATGAACACACTTTTCTATATGATTTTGACCCAGGGAATTCATTAAAGTGGTTATTTTTAACATTTATGCACATCTTGACCCTATTTCAGGACAGAAACGGTGAAAAATAACCCAAAAATGTTCAAAACACGTCTATACTTCTCTTTGTACAGATAAATTAAGGTGTATTCTTTTGATACCACAGGTTTTTTAGGACCCTTATGATGTCTAGTTATGATTTCTGCTTGTTGCCGTGGTCAACTAATGTCCCATGGGGTTCATTTTTAACCTTTTCTCACATATCCCCAATTAGTGTGGGGATTTAGGGGAGCAAATGCTAATTTCGTGCAATTTTGACTTAAAGCGCAAAATTTTGCACAGATGTAGCCCAGGGCTTGCTCTAATGATTTAGCTAGGGCGCCCGAGTCTGCGACCTTCGGGGTCTCCACAGCGGTCAAATCAAGTTGGGCTTCCATTGACTTTCTATACAGGAGGAAAATACCCAGAAAAAGATTTTTTTTCTGGGTATTTAAGGAGGATCTGAGGGGTCTAACTAGGGGTTTGTCATGATGCTGAATCCATTGCAGGCATTTGTTTTGCACAAAAAACATTCTGTGGGCTAGAAATGGCCTCAGAAAACAATACACGTATGGGTGAGTATTCATGTTAGTCGGAGGCCTTAGGGTTTTTTTTTCTTGTGCTAATCAGTCTAAAAGTTCAAAATTTTGCACAGATGTAGCTCAGGGCATGTTCTAATGATTTAGCTAGGGCGCCCGAGTCTGCGACCTTCGGGGTCGCCACAGCACCCACACAACTCTGAAAAGTGATGACTCATCACTTTTCATCACTAAAGTCGATGGGAGCCCAACTTGATTTGGCCGCTGTGGCAACCCCGAATGTCGCAGACTCGGGCGCCCTAGTTAAATCATTAGAGCATGCCCTGAGCTACATCTGTGCAAAATCTTGAACTTTTAGACTGATTAGCACGAGAAAAAAAAACCCTAAGGCCTCCGACTAACATTAATACTCACCCATACGTGTATTGTTTTCTAAGGCCATTTCTAGCCCACTGAATGTTTTTTGTGTAAAACAAATGCCTGCAATGGATTCAGCATCATGACAAACCCCTAGTTAGACCCCTCAGATCCTCCTTAAATACCCAGAAAAAAAATCTTTTTCTGGGTATTTTCCTCTTGTATAGAAAGTCAATGGAAGCCCAACTTGATTTGACCGCTGTGGAGACCCCGAAGGTCGCAGACTCGGGCGGCCAAGCTAAATCATTAGAGCAAGCCCTGGGCTACATCTGTGCAAAATTTCGCGCTTTAAGTCAAAATTGCACGAATTTAGCATTTGCTCCCCTAAATCCCCACACTAATTGTGGATATGTGAGAAAAGGTTAAAAATTAACCCCATGGGACATTAGTTGACCACGGCAACAAGCAGAAATCATAACTAGACATCATAAGGGTCCTAAAAAACCTGTGGTATCAAAAGAATACACCTTAATTCATCTGTACAAAGAGAAGTATAGACGTGTTTTGAACATTTTTGGGTTATTATTCGCCGTTTCTGTCCTGAAATAGGGTCAAGATGTGCTTAAATGTAAAAAATAACCACTTTAATGAATTCCCTGGGTCAAAATCATATAGAAAAGTGTGTTCATTTGTCCCTGTAGGTTGTTTACATCAAGCGTTATGGCATTTTCTGTTATGACCATTGTATGGTTCAGATTGGGAATAGTTGTGAGAAAAGGTTAAAAATGAACCCCATGGGACATTAGTTGGCGACGGCAACAAGCAGAAATCATAACTAGACATCATAACGGTCCAAAAAAAACAGGTTTCGAAAACATGTCATTGGGGTGCTGGTAGACCCCTCTCTCCTGCCCTACTAAAACATTTAGTCAAACAATGTCAGCCAGGTGATGCTATCTGAACAGCAAAATAAATTATATTGTCAAGAACTTACCAGTTCTTCTCACACACAAGCCAGGACAAGCCACACTGGTGCTACAGCAACTGTTTGAAATTTAAAAAACCAAGTCACATGAGATCTTGTGGGTCTCGCGAGATCTCACAAGAGGATGATCAGGAGGAGGGGGGGCACCACACACATTGAAACCATGTCAATTCAATGTAGGGCATTTCAACATTGAAAAGTCACCATTTATACTAAATTGATTCAACAAAATGTTTTCAATTGTTGAAATGGTATGTGTAATTAAACATTGAATCAACATAGCTTTTTCAACCTCAACCAAAAATAACCAATCTGACCAAAATGGCAAAATCCAACATTGAATCAATGTATTTTGCTATCTGGGCTGCTTTCTACATGGCTGACCTTCTGATAAATACTAGCACTAATACTAGTATTAATACTAATACTAGTACTAGTTCACCTGACCACATAGCTGTGCGTTTTAACTCCATAACACTGTGATTAGTCTTAATTAATGTAATTGTTTCATGTACTGTACATTTTATCGATTAGGCCTGCTTACTCACTTACTTACTTATACATACTTCCTCACTGTCCTTACTGACCATTATGTCTGCTGACATTCAGGGCAGCAACAAAGGATTTCCACTCTGCAGCTCTGCATGCAGCCTCACATGAGGCTGATAGACCAGGGATCACAACCTTTGTGACATGTTTTTAAACGTTTATAGTCAGTGTGCCACGTCAACCTTTTGTGCAACCTTTAATTATAAAACCACATACACATAGAATATTTAATTATAACACCACATACACATAGAATATTTAATTATAACACCACATACACATAGAATATTTAATTATAACACCACATACACATAGAATATTTAATTATAATACCACATACACATAGAATATTTAATTATAACACCACATGCACATAGAATATTTAATTATAACACCACATACACATAGACTGCAGAAGTCAAACACATTAACTATCAGAAATAGCTCTAGCATCTTGATAGACTGAAGAATCAAACACATTAGGCCTAACAAAAAAATTCTCTGGTTTCCGGTTGGCGACCGACCCTATTAAATACGTGCGACCCAGATGATTTTATTGGCATTTGGAGTGAAAATAAAAAAAATAAATAAAATTAAGTCAAAATCCGACCGAGTCGATCAAAAACGTCTTACAAAAAATATCTTTGGTGCGACCACATTCGCGAAGTTTAATCAAAGTTTTCTTTCGACTAAAATATCATGTGCGCAAATGTTTTGTTTTACTATTCATGCGTCATTGCGTCAGCTCCGTCTCTCTCTCTCTCCCCCCTCAGTCCATCCCTCCTCCCCAGTCCCTACACACACACACACACGCGCAAACACGTGCGTGCTCCGTGCCTCCGTCGAAAACAGCTAATCTACAAGATCACATTAAGATGAAGACACGACGCGCACACAGCTGCAACTTCTGCAACTATGTATAAATCAGTGGGTTTCATTCGCGCAAAACCTAAATGTGAATACGTTTGCAGGATCAATCCTCTCTCCAAAGAGTGTCTGTCGCGACGGGGATAGCTTCGCTGTATCTACATGTCATCTTTTTTACACCCAACTCTAACCTTAACCTCCATGGGGTGAGTCGGTAAAACCCTCCGGACGAAATGATAGTCTTTCGAAAGAGCAAGATTTTACCATCGCGACGTGCCGTGGCCGCCTCTCTTTTCAGCGAACCACGCAGAAAAGCTAGCCGCGAACCGCACACGGTAGTCGGCATAGGAGCGAGCCAAGAGCCGCTTTGACGCACAACGTTGTTCATTCACGTTGCGACACAAGCATAAAGCATTCGAAGAGAATCACAGTTTGTAAAAAGAAAACACCAGAGCAATAAACACTTTCTAACTGTCTTGAAACAAATATCTTTGCTCCACTTTCATTCATCCACTAAAACTACTTACTACATTCTCCCTTCCACTTCAGTCAAGTGAGTCAACCTATGGGTCGAGACCCCCCCCCAGAGGTCCCCAAATGATTTGGGGGGGGTCCCTAGATGACAACGAATTAATAATTTAAGGACTTTTTAAATAAATTTAAAGACAAGAAAAAAAGACCATTGCTGCATCAAAAGTAATCAAACTATACTATAAAAAAAATTGTAAAATAATACAAGAAAGATGCAAATGTTGGAAAATAGCTGATCTACAAGCTCACAACTCTCAAAAACATTTAATTGGGGACCCATATTTTTTTTCTGGGACCTATTTGAATGACCACCTGTGGGTCCCCCATTATATTGAAAACCTAGCAACATCACTGCAAGTAGAAGGTAACAAATACGTTAAAATGAACGTTAATTCAAATGTTACGATTTTGCGATTATGAGGGCAAGTGGCCATGACCTGAGGGCAAGTAGAACATGACCTGTACTTGCCCGACGGGCAAGTGCCTCTGAGACCTTAGTGTCAACTAGGGATGTCCCGATACCACTTTTTTGCTGACCGAGTACGAGTACAAGTACTTCATGTTGAGTACTCGCCGATACCGAGTACCGATACGAGTACAATTAATAATACAAAATGTATTTAAATTACGCTTTTTTTTTTCCCTCTAAAAAAATATATTATCCAATTTCCGCAACTATAACATAATGTCAAATTATTATTTTTTTCTGGTATTCTCAGAAATGCATTCATTGATTTAGCCCACAGCAATCTGAGTTCCCAGAGGTAATTTCTTCCACCACTAGGTGGCGAAGCCCACAGAATCTCTATTCTCTTCAATCAATCGTCTTTTTTCAGCTGTGCTACACTGGCAGGCAGGCACGTACACACATTGACAATTTGACATCAACGGGGGCTTGAGCCCCTGCCAGATCAGTCTGTAAAAAGTGTCCATGAATGCATTTTTTTACTATGGTAAAAAATGCAAATGTCCCCGGGCCCTTTCCATACCATAACTGAAGGCTGCATTCAAGAGAATTGTCCACCAAAAGGCCTTCTAGAAATATCAGCCCCTGCCTCTCTAAAATTTCTCTGCACGTCCCTGCAGACAGACACACACTTCACCGAGAGAGCGAGCTTGCAAGACAAGAGCGACAGAGACAAACAAACAAACAAACACACACACACAGCTTTCTAGTGGGAAGTTTAACTTACCTACAGTAGCCTATACTTTGCAATTTGCGTGAGGTGGTGAAGGATATATGAAAGAGATTCAACTTTAGAGGTAAGTTTAGCGCAACAAGGCATGCCGTGATGCTGATGCCTTTAAGTGGTCGCAGCTGTATCGTTGGAGCACTGGTGCCTCGTTCGCAGTGCGGCACTGTGAGCTTGCATATCTGCTATTTTTCAATAGCAAAAGTATAAAATAATTAAGGCCCTGGCTTTCACCTTGAGCCCTAGTAACTCAGTCCCACTTTTCTCCCCCTTGTGACGCCCCAGCAGAGTATCGGGCGCTGCCGTGAGAAGTATCTGGCGAGTACGAGTACAGCAAAATAGGGTTGTATCGGGTCGAGTACCGATACCACGAGTACCGATACCGCATCCCTAGTGTCAACCCCTGAGAGAGACAAGTCGGCTTCTCAAGAAATTGGTAACTCAGGAAAACAGAATATTAAAAAAGAAGCATATCGATCATTGCCATAGGAAAAAAATAAATAAATAAAAAACTACCTACCCATCCTTCCCATGAGGAAATAAAATAAAATTCCTTGCTACCCATCATGCCCACAAAAAAATAAAAATAAAATAAAATAAATTCCCTACCTACTCAGGCCTAAAATGACAGCCAACCGGAAACCAAGGTTTTTTTTTTTAGGCCTTAACTATCAGAAATAGCTCTAGCATCTTGATAGACTGATGTTTCAGTGGCAGCCTCAAAGCCTCTATTAGTCTGACAGTCACTGCACACCGACACCTGAAAGATTGCCGTTTCAGTGCCAGCATAATTTATTTCCTTTTTTCCTATTTTATTTCCCCTCTTCTGTTCCATTTTGTCCTTGTTTATGGCTCTAACAGCTGACAGCTTGCAGTAAGGCTTGTCAGTCTGCATCATTACAAATGGTCCCGGCCGTAAGGGGGCTTCCCTGTTGTACATTCAGTCAAACGCACCACCTCATCTGCCTGGCCGTTTTCCACACCATACTGTAGACCAGGGTTCCCCAATTAGTTTTCTCCAAGGGCCGAATTATGTCTAGGGTACCAAGCAGAGGGCCACAACATTGAATTATGTCTAGGGTACCAAGCAGAGGGCCACAACATTGAATTATGTCTAGGGTACCAAGCCGAGGGCCACAACATTGAATTATGTCTAGGGTACCAAGCAGAGGGCCACAACATTGAATTATGTCTAGCGTACGAAGCCAAGGGCCACAACATTGCGGGGGGCGACGGCGGTGTTCCCACTACTCCAGCGACAGTTCAGATATCGTTGTTGTCGGGTGAAAATCTTGTATGTCCAAAACCGTTTGTTTTGCATTTATCATTTTAAAAATTATGATAAACTAGTGAGGCGTTGTGTGCTTGTAGATCGGCTGTTTTCACTACTTTTGTGCGGCGGCCTTGTATGATGAAGCAGGGCTTTACTTTGCGAAAGAACATACAAATTTGGAGATACGAGGTTTGCACCCGACAACGACGATATACTAGTGTTGTTGCTGCTCTTATACCACCATTATTACTGGGGTTGGTGGGGGCCAGACAGTAGCCCCCCGTGGGCCGCAAATGGCCCGCGGGCCGCCTATTGGGGAACCCTGCTGTAGACTATGAATAGCATGATTATGTAATGTGAGGGTCATTTTCCAGATTCTTTTGACAGATTATGAAAGTACAGAATGTAAGCTTTCACATGGTGTGTCATTTATTGAAATCGTCCTCTCATTGTTGTTGTCTAGGTGGGTGGCACGCTGTAGGCCTGCCTGGGAGATATGGCTTATTTTACTGAGTCATGCAAAGAGCACAGTAGCGTAGGCTAGCCTACATTTATGACCGGCCGGTCAACGCAAGACTGTCAATTAGTGACGGCCTGTCAACACCTGAAAGTGTTTCTTCGTACTGCCTGTGATTGACTTCAGTGATTTCCATGGAACTGTAGAGAGAACGTGGCAAGGTCAAGGGGTTAACTGTACCACCTATAGTTTGAGAGTTATAGGCTAGAACATATCAGACAACAATTCTACAAACACTAGCATCTTGTTTTGACAGAGTAAAGTAAGTTGATGATTGTGCGTGTTGGTTTTAGCCTACATATAAAACTGATACCGTGTAAAGTAAGATTATTGCATGTGTTGGTGGCATACAGAATGAAAGTGCTCACAGCGCGCCTCTATTAGCTTCATTCTCTTCAATGGAAATACCACAGATTTTTACACACAGTTTCATTAAATACTAATTCAGTGTTGGACCCAGAGCTTCGAAATCTCTTCCTGGTCCGACGGCTGGGCCTGGCATGCGTTGGAGGAAGGTGTAGTAGCCTACACGGCTATTGGAACAAAACCACAAAGGAATATTTGGAAACAAATATGTGCCGCGCTGCAAGCTTGTAGATCTGCTATTTTTGAAATCCCCCGATGAAGAACATTCAAGTGAATCCTTTTACCCAGGGTCCAGAATTTGGTGCGACGACACCCTTGTCTCCATCTGCTACTCGGAAGCTAAAACTTTTCAGGAATCGTGATTATTTCACGCCAGAGATGTTATAGATTTATAAGCAATCGGCATGATAAGAAACATGTAGGCCTAGCCTACATTTGAAGCAGTTTATTCTGGTTGTTGTGTAATAGAGAGTAAAGCCTACCTCATTTGTCGCTATATAGACACACCATCATCACAGATCAAATAAATACATTAGGCGTCAAATTCACTTGTAGGTATATTTATTAAGTGCTGCTATTTTGTTGTCTTTCTTACCTTGTGTACACATAACTGTCCAGTCCAGTGATAAGTTGGCTTATATTAGATGAAGTAGCCTATTCCTTGGTGCTTCTTGATATGAACACATACTGTAGAACGTGTTGGTATAAGATGAGTCATACACGTATTTTCTCAGTTCATATAACAAGACTCACATGCCGCCCAGGTCAATAACACTAATCATTATAATGGCGTGAATCGATCTAAATAAACCAATAAAGTGCTGATGATGATGATGTTGGTATGCTTATGGCTGATGTTAGTCAGGCACCTTAATCAGTAGCTATTTAACACCAGTAAGACTCCCTAATCGGGAGATAAGCGACCGTAGGTCACTTATCTCCACAAATAGGGCAAAAATGTGTTTTGCCAAAATCTTCCTGATCCATGTTGATGACATGAGTGTAGACATACTGTGTAGTGATTTTTGTGTTTTTAGGGCAAAATCTGTAGGAGCAGTGTCCAAAAATGTGTTTTTAAAAATCGGCCTGGAGGTGGCGCTATATGGGAGAGATTCATGTTGATGGGATGAGTGTAGACATACTGTGTACCGATTTGCGTGATTTTAGGGCAAAAATTGTAGGAGCAGTGTCCAAAAATGTGTTTTGCAAGAATCGGCCTCATGGTGGCGCTAGAAGAGGGGCATGTGAGAAATGAGGGGTGGGGTCTCCGCGTTGCCTTGACGGACGAATAGGTACCGGCCCCGGCTCTCCCGGACGCTCCTAGCCCGAGTTACGGCATTTTATGTGAGCTGCAGTGGAGGGGGTCCTCCACTGGGGGCGCCACCACTTTTGCATCCGTTCTGGAGCACCAGGAGTCGGTGGTCCCCGGGAATTCCCCGTGAGCAGCCCCGTTGGGGTGGTCATTTGGTCATTTTTGCACATTTGGTCATTTTTTACATCTGGGGGTCCCCCAGGGACCTGGGGGTCCCTGGAGCTCTGGGGGTCCTTGGAGGTTGTAGTTTGGCAGGTAAGGAGTGTGTGTGCAAAATTTGGCATGGATCGGGGCAACGGTTGCGGAGATATGAGCAGGGCAAGAGTGTGACGTGTGAGGTGTGACAGACAGACTGACAGACAGACGGACACTTTGTGCAGGGTTTGATAGTAAATGCGACCTACGGTCGCAATAACAAATAAGGTGTTGGTGTTATAGTCATGGGCCATTTAGCCAGTATTCATATTTAAATCGTTCCGAGTCAGTGTAAAACGGCTCTCAATCCAGCAGAGAGAGTGCATGTATGTGTGTGTGGGAACCAGCAGATGCAGTAGGCGGGCTCTAGACAGGATATGAACACTGAACAGCAAATGGAAAGCAGGCTTTTCACAGGAAGCCAGGCTGACATCTCAACGCTCAGACGAGTTGCGTAAGAAGTTGCTTTAGAAGTCAAATTAACCCTTTAAGAGCTGGAAGGCATGTGTGTCACTTTACATTTGAACCTCTTTAACCATTGTTTTATACTTTGGCTTTTCAACAATAGCAGATCTACAAGCTCGGAAACATATGAATACATTGATTTATTTTACATTTCTTCCTTAAGTGTACTTTCATGTTGGACCACATTAAATAAATGGATTTATTTCATATGAATAAATTGATTTATTTCATGTGAATAAAGGTATTTATTTCATGTGAATAAATGTATTTATTTCATGTGAATAAATGTATTTATTTCTTGTGAATAAATAGATATATTTCATGTGGATAAATGGATTTATTTCATGTGAATAAATGGATTTATTTCATGTGAATAAATGGATGTATTTCATGTGAATAAATGGATGTATTTCATGTGAATAAATGGATGTATTTCATGTGAATAAATGGATTTATTTCATGTGAATAAATGGATTTATTTCAGGTGAATACATGGATTTATTTCATGTGAATAAATGGATTTATTTCATGTGAATAAATGGATTTATTTCATGTGAATAAATTGATTTATTTCATGTGAATAAATTGATTTATTTCATGTGAATAAATGGATTTATTTCATGTAGTTTCATGTCAGACCACAGTGACGTCACAGATGTTGTTCTGGTAGAGTTTGAGGAAGAGACGACGGCCTCAGATCAACTCAACACTCCTCATAAACAGACGTCTCTCTTCTTCCAACGTCTCCTCTGCTGATGAAGGTAAAACAACTGTTTGAATGAAGGCTCTGATAATGTACGGATTCACCATCCTATAGGCTATAGCAGGACATTATGGTAATGTACACATTCACCATCCTATAGGCTATAGCAGGACATTATGGTAATGTACAGATTCACCATCCTATAGGCTATAGCAGGACATCTATACTATAATTTTGCGAATGTCTGAGTGAGTGAGTGAGTGAGTGAGTGTCTGTCTGTCTGTCTGTCTGTCTGTCTGAAACAGCGTTTCTCCTCAGTGGCTGGAGCAATTGATCTGAAATCGCATCACCATTAGCATATGAACACACCTGACATAACTGTGAAGCCCGTTTGTCACTTTCACAAATCATATGCTGTATATTAGCATTTTTATGGTGTATCTACTATCTATTCTGCATCTAGCATGAGGCACATCTATTCTGCATCTAGCATGAGGCGAAATGTTTAACCAGCTCTGTGTGTGTGTGTGTGTGTGTGTGTGTGTGTGTGTGTGTGTGTGTGTGTGTGTGTGTGTGTGTGTGTGTGTGTGTGTGTGTGTGTGTGTGTGTGTGTGTGTGTGTGTGTGTGTGTGTGTGTGTGTGTGTGTGTGTGCAGGCAGGCAGGCGGGTGTGTGTGCAGGCGGGTGGGCGGGCGGGCTGGGACAGTATCTCTGTAGCCATTAAACGAAACGGGTTTCTTACATTGATGCTCCTACATCATGCAAGCACCGGTTAAAGGTGGGGACAAAATCAAACGCCTCAAACAAAGAGAGGCATACTGGATTTATACTCTCAAGGCTACTTATTACCCAGGTCTCAATGAGGACTTTGACCTCTCATCATTCTTATAATAACTGATTTCTGAATTACTGTATACATCTTTTTATTTGTTTGTTTTTTTCCCTTTTTGTTCTTGGTTTAAAGTTAAAGGGTTAAAGCTGCTTTGATAAACTGCTCAAACTGAGTTCTTATATATGGTTTATCTGTAACTTATGATTCACTCAAGTTTATTTTTTAACAGTTGTATTGTACGCTGGTCCTAATGGTGCCCTTTAAACATCTATAACCATTGTAAAGTTTTTTAACAGACTGTAGGTATACTCTGCTTGTGTGCTTTCATTCATATGTAGACAACATGTGTAGGATGCCACCAGGGGGCCTGCAGGCTGCAGACTGCAGGTCCTCACTGTGGACACACCTGGTAGGCCTATAATTAGGCCTACATCTTGTCTTTGTTCAGTAACACCCTGAAGAAGGCGTTTGCCGAAACGCGTTGGTGTGTTTTAATAATGTTCTAGCCCATGTAATAAAGGCCTTTTATTGTTAAATCCACCTGAGTGCCTGGACCTGGATTTGTGTGCCTCTGTGGCACATTTTTTCCTCTTTTTGCTCACCGGTTAAAGTTACTTTCCATCCCTCATATACTGTGTGCACCCCATAACCCACACACTGCAAATCATTTTGGAGCTCATATCTTTGAACGGGTAAGGGCTAGTCTATACTATAATTTTGCAAATGTCTGAGTGAGTGAGTGAGTGTCTGTCTGTCTGTCTGAAACAGCGTTTCTCCTCAGTGGTTGGAGCAATTGATCTGAAATCGCATCACAATTAGCATATGAACACACCTGACATAACTGTGAAGCCCGTTTGTCACTTTCACAAATCGTATGCTGTATATTAGCATTTTTATGGTGTATCTACTATCTATTCTGCATCTAGCTTGAGGCTAATCTATTCTGCATCTAGCATGAGGCAACATGTTTAACCAGCTCTGTGTGTGTGTGTGTGTGTGTGTGTGTGTGTGTGTGTGTGTGTGTGTGTGTGTGTGTGTGTGTGTGTGTGTGTGTGTGTGTGTGTGTGTGTGTGTGTGTGTGTGTGTGTGTGTGTGTGTGTGTGTGTGTGTGTAGGCAGGCAGGCAGGCAGGCAGGCAGGCAGGCAGGCAGGCAGGCAGGCAGGCAGGCAGGCAGGCAGGCGGGTGTGTGTGTGCAGGCGGGCGGGGGGGGGGGGGGGGGGGATTGGAACACAGTATCTCTGTAGCCATAAAACAAAACGGGTATTTCTTACATTGATGCTCCTACATATTATCATGCAAGCACCAGTTAAAGTTACTTTCCATCCCTCATCCCATAACCCACACACTGCACATCATTTCGGAGCTCATATCTTTGAACGGGTATGGGCTAGTTATGGTAATGTACGGATTCACCATCCTATAGGCTATAGCAGGCATTATGATAATGTACAGATTCACCATCCTATCTAGGCTATAGCAGGACATTATGGTAATGTACACATTCACCATCCTATAGGCTAAAGCAGGACATTATGGTAATGTACAGATTCACCATCCTATAGGCTATAGCAGGACATTATGATAATGTACAGATTCACCATCCTATAGTATAGGCTATAGCAGGACATTATGGTAATGTACACATTCACCATCCTATAGGCTATAGCAGGACATTATGGTAATGTACAGATTCACCATCCTATAGGCTATAGCAGGACATTATGGTAATGTACAGATTCACCATCCTATAGGCTAGCAGGACAGAATGTTTGACTATTATATGGTATATTGCATTGCACAGCAGGGAGGTGCAGAGAATGTTAGAGGCAGGAGCTGAAATTTCTAAAAGGCCTTTTGGTGAAAATATTGAAAATATCCGACCTCCAAGTTCACAACGCATTGCGCTGCGACGCGTTGTGAGCTTGGAGGTTGGATATTTTCTGTGCTTGATACCACACTGAACTAAACATAATCAAGTGAATACTGGAGATGTGGCGTAACGGCATGGATTTCTACACAGAGAGGGCAATTCTTTCAACATAAGATGGTGCATTCAAGTTCAGGAGAGTTTGGACAAGGCAATTCTCTTGAACGCTGCCTTCAGGTATGGCATGGAAAGAGGGGCATTTGCATTTCTTTCACCATAGTAAAAACGGCATCCATGGTCTGGAGAGGGCACTTTTTACAGACTGATAAAAGGGCCGGGGCTCAAGCCCCCTTTGATGTCTATGTGTGCACGTGCCTGTTTCACAGTATGAATGAATGAAATGCACATAAGAAGTTATTTAGAACTATTATGTATTTAATACTTAGAGAACAGATGAACAGTGTGATGTTCAAGGTGAAAACAAGGCTCCAGTCTAGCATGGTATTTAACATGAACAATAATAATATTTAATTATTCCAGAGCAGATATTCAAGCTGTTTAACATGAACATAATCTGTGTTGTGTTGCTGTGTCTCAGCAGGAGTCCTCTAGATCACTATTACCTACAGGGGTCTTGTTATTAGGGATGGGACCGTATGACATGTACATGACACCATTATTGTGACAAAATAAATTACGATTTACAATATTATCGCGATAGTCCTGGAATGTTTGGGTTAGGGTCCGTCTGACCAATTAGAGGGTTTAAATGGTACCAGATATGCAGCTCTGCAAATACAAGGTGAATTGATCCCAGTTGGTGAATTGATCCCAGTAGGTGAATTGATCCCAGTAGTGAATTGATCCCAGTAGGTGAATTGATCCCAGTAGGTGAATTGATCTCAGTTGATGAATTGATCCCAATTGATCCCAGTAGGTGAATTGATCCCAGTTGATGAATTGATCCCAATTGATCCCAGTAGGTGAATTGATCCCAGTAGTGAATTGATTCCAGTAGGTGAATTGATCCCAGTAGGTGAATTGATCCCAGTTGATGAATTGATCCCAGTAGGTGAATTGATCCCAGTAGGTGAATTGATCCCAGTAGGTGAATTGATCCCAGTAGGTGAATTGATCCCAGTTGATCCCAGTAGGTGAATTGATCCCAGTTGATGAATTGATCCCAATTGATCCCAGTAGGTGAATTGATCCCAGTAGGTGAATTGATCCCAGTAGGTGAATTGATCCCAGTGCATGACGGAGGATCATTTAGACCTCTCCACTACGGCGCACCGTAGATCAGATCAATATTGAGCTGAAAGCTTGTACATCTGCTATTTTTGGACTTTTGGGAAAATCTTGAAAATGTTTGGGGTAATAATAATAATTCTGATCTTTCTTTTTTTTTTTTTTTTTTACACAGATCTTCTCTTCTGGGGGTCCCTGGCACAACACAGGTGGGGGTCCACAGCCAAACACCACTGTGAGTTATACTGAACACTCTCTCTCACATGTCTCTGTTGTCTACTGTTAGCTGCATGAGAAGCTATATGTAGCTGTCAGGACCATGAGAAGCTATATGTAGCTGACAGGACCACATCTACAGTTAGTTACTTGAGAAGCTATATGTAGCTGACAGGACCAGATACAGAGTGAACAGATCAGCTGACAGTGGCCATATCACGGGTTATATACACACACTTATTAAATACACAACATGGTTTATACACACTTATTAAATAAACAACATAGCATTGACTGTCACATAAATGAACTCTGGGGTTCAGTTGGTTTCTCTGTTGTACTTTCAGTTTTGCTGTCGTTCTTTCTGAGAGAGTGAAAACACCATGACCTTAAGTGACCTTAAAGTCAGCTAGATTATCTCTGCTGCAGTGTTAAGACTAAAGACTAAGTCGACTAAGATTTTGATATTTAGTCGACTAAGACTAGACTAGACTAAAATAATTTCAGAAGACTAAGACTAAATGTGTTTAGTTTAATCTAAGTCTAAAACTAAATGGAATTATACCGAAATACATCTTTTATCTTTACATTTGAGAATGTAGGCACTTATCTGTTCTTTTCAAATCTTGTTGGTTTTGCACATGCAGAGAGTAGCAGACAGTGTCAGATGTGATTGATACTGTTACTATGTTATTTGCAGAGCAGAGATTTTGTACCTGGCAGTGACACTTTGGCTACACTAGGCATTGTAGCCTAGCCATAGCAGTTTTACTTGAACATTAACATAAGTATTGTATTTGCTACTGTAAATTAAGGTGCAATGGCATTACAGCCAAGATGGCGTTTAGTTTATTATTTTTTGAGAACTCAGAATTGCACTGTATTTTTCTGAATCTTTTTGATATTGCACTGACAGAGTAACAGACAGTAGAACAATTACTTGTGTCGAATCATGTGGTACACTAAAATGTTTTGATATTTAGTCGACTAGACTAAAACAATTTCAGAAGACTAAACCGGACTAAGACTAAATTGTATGATTTAGTTTTAAGACTAAGACTAAATCCAAAGTACCTGACAAAATTAACACTGCTCTGTTGCTGACCAGACACATAGTCCCTTTGCTTCTCCTCCTACAGAGTGTTGAAACTAACCTCACTCTCTAAGTACATTTACTTAAGTACTGTACTCAAGTACAAGTTTGAGGTATTAGTACTTGAATACGTGTCACATCGCAACTTGTAGATCTGCTATTTTCAAACATTTTGTACTTTTACTTTTGGTACTTTTACTCAAGTACATTTTGAATTCCGGACTTCTCACTTGTAACAGAGTATTTCTATATTGCAGTATTGATACTTTTACTTAAGTTAAAAATGTGCATACTTTTTCCACCACTGTAACTCTCTTAGTTACTGTTGGCGTGCAAACTGCACTTCCTGTTCTCTGTGCAGAGAGAGAGAGAGAGAGAGGAAGCAGCTTCTCTTCTGCTCCCGACCACATCATTACCCTGCTTTGTCTCTTCTGCACCTGAGATCACTACCCTGCTTTCTACATGACTGTCCTTCTGATAAATACTAGCACTAATACTAGTATTAATACTAATACTAGTAGTAGTTCACATGACCACACCACTACCCTGCTTTCTACATGACTGAAGCCTTTAGTTACGCTGACGTTAGCTGTGCGTTTTAACTCCATAACACTGTGATTAGTCTTAATTAATGTAATTGTTTCATGTACTGTACATTTTATCGATTAGGCTTGCTTACTCACTTACTTACTTATACATACTTCCTCACTGTCCTTACTGACCATTATGTCTGCTGACATTCAGGGCAGCAACAAAGGATTTCCACTCTGCAGCTCTGCATGCAGCCTCACATGAGGCTGATAGACCAGGGATCACAACCTTTGTGACATGTTTTTAAACGTTTATAGTCAGTGTGCCACGTCAACCTTTTGTGCAACCTTTAATTATAACACCACATACACATAGAATATTTAATTATAACACCTCATACACATAGAATATTTAATTATAACACCACATACACATAGAATATTTAATTATAACACCACATACACATAGAATATTTAATTATAACACCACATACACATAGAATATTTAATTATAACACCTCATACACATAGAATATTTAATTATAACACCTCATACACATAGAATATTTAATTATAACACCACATACACATAGAATATTTAATTATAACACATCATACACATATAATATTTAATTATAACACCACATACACATATAATATTTAATTATAACACCACATACACATAGAATATTTAATTATAACACCACATACACATAGAATATTTAATTATAACACCACATACACATAGAATATTTAATTATAACACCACATACACATAGAATATTTAATTATAACACCACATACACATAGAATATTTAATTATAACACCACATACACATAGAATATTTAATTATAACACCTCATACACATAGAATATTTAATTATAACACCTCATACACATAGAATATTTAATTATAATACCACATGCATATAGAATATTTAATTATAACACCACATGCACATAACATATTTCCAACACAGTCTGATTGTTCATTCTACATAACTTTTTTTTTCTTCTTTAGAATATTTTTCTTTCACTTACAGTGTGCAATGACCTTTGGGGGCAGTGACCCCACCTATCTCCCAGACTCCCCAGTCAGAGTTCAGAGTTTGAATGAGTGTAAAATAAATCCTCTCACTCGTGTGCCAGTGTGATCACCCTCCCCTGTGCCAATGTTGGCACCCCTTCCTAAGGTTGTGTTTCCCCACTATAGACGAATCCACAGAGCGCTGCCCTGAGTTGTGTAATCATGATTACACACACACACACGCACGCGCGCGCACATGTGCACACGTGCGTGCAATCGTGCATGCACGCACGCACACGCACGCACACACACACACACACACACACACACACACACACACACACACACACACACACACACACACACACACACACACACACACACACACACACACGCACACACACAGGTTTGCAATTGCTATACTTTGTGGGGACATTACACATAGTCTACTATCTTTGTGGGGACATTCCATTCATTTTGAACCCTAACCCTAACCCTAACCCTTAACCTAACCCCTAAACAACTTGTGGGGACCTATTAATTGGTACTAGAGCTGGGATCGGGCCCATTTTTTCTGTCCGACCCGAACCTGTGTCCGACAGTTTTCTGTCCGACCCGAGTCGACGTCCGAGCATTAATCATGAAAAAGCGTCCGACCCGAGCCGAGGCCCGAACCTTATGTTTTCAACGCTTTTTCGCCTCGTTTCTTTTTCTTTGAGGAAGCCACTGATTTACACTCACTAGCAAACATGTTATAATGTGCAGTGAGTGCATGCAGCGTGCCTGTTTGTTACCCTTAATAATATTAAGCCACATTGTGGCTTGTGAAAGTGTTTTAAATAATTACACAAATAGGCTACGTTAGATTATTAAATAATAGGCTATAACGTGCACTGCGCGTCTGGTGACTCTTGTCTGACTGCAGTCAGTGACTCGCTGCAGTCACACACTTAAAATCCTCTTTTACAAACTGTTAATAAAGTATTCACACACAAACCTTTTCCACATGTTCAATCAATATCAAAATGTATTCAGTCTTACCAGCATAGACGAATCTGACATCTGCTTTTAATATCCAGCGTCCACAAACGGCCAGTCCACGGCCAGTTGGCCGTCTTTCTTAATCAAAAACTATTATTAATCCAACCATTATGGTTTATGGTTTTTAGGCTAAGGCTACATTCAACATCGGACTTTTTAATTATGTCTGCATTGACAACTACGTTGAAATGCGTCCATACCGCGGCGCTGATTTCCCTCTTTCGTTTTCAATTGCTTTAAACTTTACCGTAGACAAGTTAACTTTTATCTCGGCTGGCGGCAACATTATCTCTCACTCATTCGCTTTTTTCTTCTCGTGTATCTGTTTGTTTGTTCTCTGTCACATATGACACTCCGTCTCCCACTTCCTTTTCCCCATGAACATGTGTGCATGGTTGTCAAGACAACGCACTGAGCGTAGCCACGTGCAGTGCACCAGAAAGACAAGGAAATAGCGGTTACACACAGAGACGATAGTTGTATCGTTTTACACTTTATTTTCTATGAATCAAAATTATGTCCGACCCGAATCGACGTCCGACAATTAATTGTGAAAATGCGTCCGACCCGAGCCCGAGCCCGTCGGGCTTGTCGGGTCCCGTCGGATTTCGGTCGGGTATCCCAGCTCTAATTGGTACCCACAAGGTATTGTGCAAGGATTGTACTATCTTTGTGGGGACATGAGGTCCCCACAAATTAGTAATTCCCTGTCCACACACACACACACACACACACACACACACACACACACACACACACACACACACACACACACACACACACACACAGAAGCAAAGACACCTGAGCTAATCCCACTCCGATCCTTGCAGTCTTAGTTCACAAAGAACATTTTGAATATAAAATGGATTGTGCATTTTAGGCAAGCTGTATTAAGAAGGGAATATCTTAAAAAGTCCTGGATTAACGGAAATTTTTTCTTCACCAATGTGTTTGCAAAGGTGTCTAGTAACACATCTCACAAAGACTGAAATTCAGTTTCCCTAGGAGAATCCGTTACAGCTGATGAAAGTTGAGGTCCCATTAAATTAACTATACAGGATAAAACACACCAAACTAAATATGCTTCAAGTAGCATGTGAGGGGACAAACTAGGTTTTTTTTCATGATTCTGAATCCATTGCAAGCATTATTTTTGCATGAAAAACATTCCTTGGGGTGAAGGTGGCTCCCATAAAGCTGTGAAAAGTGATGATTCATCACTAAACCATAGTTTTGTCTGGCCATTTTTTGACCAAGGAATGTTTTTCATGCAAAACTAATGCTTGCAATGGATTCAGAATCATGAAAAAACCCTAGTTTGACCCCTCACATGCTACTTGAAGAATATTTATTTTGGTGTGTTTTATCCTGTATAGTTAATTTAATCGGACCCCAACTTTCAGCAGCTGTCAAGGATTCTCCTAGGGAAACTGAATTTCAGTCTTTGTGAGATGTGTTACTAGACACCTTTACAAACACATTGGTGAAGACATTCTTTGGTAAGCAATTTATTCCAGGATATGACACTATTTCTGAAGATATTCCCTTCTTATATACAGCATGTCTTCTGCAATGGAAAGTAAATGTCATCAAAAGCAACAGTTTGTATTTTCCGGTCGTGTTTGCCTCATCACAAACACATTAACTATCAGAAATAGCTCTAGCATCTTGATAGACTGATGTATCAGTGGCAGCCAAAGCCTCTATTAAGCCCTTTGCACACAGGACAGTTGTGTTCTTTTCGTTTGCGGCATGAATAAAACGCATTGGATTTGCTGTGCAAGGCTGTGCGGAATCGGCGCTGGGGATCCAAAAAGGAGTCATAAAAGGAGTGATGAGTTTTTTACCGCATGCGACAAGACGCACAAATCGAACTGGGTTCGATCGAGAAAAAAACGCACGGCGGCAGCCACTCGTCGCACGGCTAATTCGGAGCCGGTGTGCATGAGGTCATGGAGAATCATTGTTTTCTTTTCAAAAAATTATATTGTCCGTTTCATCCGTACGGATAAACGCGCCTGTGTGCAAAGGGCTTTAGTCTGACAGTCGCTGCACACCGACACCTGAAAGATTGCCGTTTCAATGCCAGCATAATTTACTTCCTTTTTTCCTATTTTATTTCCCCTCTTCTGTTCCATTTTGTGCATGTCCTTGTTTATGGCTCTAACAGCTGACAGCTTGCAGTAAGGCTTGTCAGTCTGCATCATTACAAATGGTCCCGGCCGTCCCTGTAGTACATTCAGTCAAACGCACCACCTCATCTGCCTGGCCGTTTTCCACACCATACTGTAGACCAGGGTTCCCCAATTAGTTTTCCCCAAGGGCCGAATTATGTCTAGGGTACCAAGCCGAGGGCCACAACATTGAATTATGTCTAGGGTACCAAGCCGAGGGCCACAACATTGAATTATGTCTAGGGTACCAAGCCGAGGGCCACAACATTGAATTATGTCTAGGGTACCAAGCCGAGGGCCACAACATTGCAGGGGGCGACGGTGGCGTTCCCACTACTCCAGCGACAGTTCAGATATCGTCGTTGTCGGGTGAAAATCTTGTATTTATCATTTTAAAAATTATGATAAACTAGTGAAAACAGCCGATCTACAAGCACACAACGCCTCGCATCGCGAGGCGTTGTGTGCTTGTAGATCGGCTGTTTTCAATACTTTTGTGCGGCGGCCTTGTATGATGAAGCAGGGCTTTACTTTGCGAAAGAACATACACATTTGGAGATAGGAGGTTTCCACCCGACAACGACGATATACTAGTGTTGTTGCTGCTCTTATACCATTACTGGGGTTGGTGGGGGCCAGACCGCCTATTGGGGAACCCTGCTGTAGACTATGAATAGCATGGTTATGTAATGTGAGGGTCATTTTATATACTGTAGGCTAGAACATATCAGAGACAACAATTCTACAAACACTAGCATCTTTATTTTAATTAGCTAAATGTGCAACATTGTTTTCTCACTCAACAGTAAACAAACCAACACAAAGTTTAAGTTTATGGAGGGTATCTGCACATTTCTAAAGTGACAATTTAAGGGCTTTTTAATAACTCTAAAATTACAAATTAAACATTGGTCAAATATCAAAGTCAGAAATGTTGTAAATAGACGATCTACATTCTCACAACGCCTCGCGCTGCGAGGCGTTGTGAGCTTGTAGATCTGCTATTTTTGGCTGCGGTTCTCAGAATATGGACACTAGGGTTCAAGTTGTTATAAAAAGGATTGGAAGATTTGGAGGACCCCCTGTAGTAACTCTGAGGACCCCCTAAGGGACCCCCTGTTGAAGACCCCTGGCCTAAATGAACAGGAATCAGAGAGAGTTGTGAGCAGAAAGTTGTGTCAGACCAAAGCATGGAGGAAAAGACCTGAGGTGGACTGAGTTACCACTGAGGACCCATGGGGGTGCAGGGCCTCAAAAAGGTTCTCATGTTGGGTCTTTGTTCTTCTAATGAACTGAATTAAGATTAATTAGATAATTAGATGAATAAAATGGATGTTGGGTCTTTGTTCTTCTAATAAACTGAATTAAGATTAATTAGATAATTAGATGAATAAAATGGATGTTGGGTCTTTGTTCTTCTAATAAACTGAATTAAGATTAATTAGATAATTAGATGAATAAAATGGATGAAGAGACTGAACTTTGTATCAAAGAATAAATAGATAATTTGTGTGGCTCCTCTCACCCCTTATGAAAGGCTAAATGGTTTAGTCTGCCCTGCGCTTGGGAAGAGTTAGATTCACTTTGCAGTTTGCACTTCTGGTCTGGACAGGAAAGGGAAACGGTGGGTGTGAGTGCATGTATGTGTGGGTGGGAACCAGCAGATGCAGGAGGCGGGCTCTAGACAGGATATGAACACTGAACAGCAAATGGAAAGCAGGCTTTTCACAGGAAGCCAGGCTGACATCTCAACACTCAGACGAGTTGCGTAAGAAGTTGCTTTAGAAGTCAAATTAACCCTTTAAGAGCTGGAAGGCATGTGTTTCACTTTACATTTGAACCTCTTTAACCATTGTTTTATACTTTGGCTTTTCAACAATAGCAGATCTACAAGCTCATGGCGCGGAAACATATGAATACATTGATTTATTTTACATTTCTTCCTTAAGTGTACTTTCATGTTGGACCACATTAAATAAATGGATTTATTTCATATGAATAAATGGATTTATTTCATGTGGATAAATGGATTTATTTCATGTGAATAAATGGATTTATTTCATGTGAATAAATGGATTTATTTCATGTGGATAAATTGATTTATTTCTTGTGAATAAATAGATATATTTCATGTGAATAAATGGATTTATTTCATGTGAATAAATGGATTTATTTCATGTGAATAAATAGATTTATTTCATGTGAATAAATGGATTTATTTCAGGTGAATAAATGGATTTATTTCATGTGAATAAATAGATTTATTTCATGTGAATAAATGGATTTATTTCACGTGAATAAATTGATTTATTTCATGTGAATAAATGGGTTTATTTCATGTGAATAAATAGATTTATTTCATGTGAATAAATGGATTTATTTCAGGTGAATAAATGGATTTATTTCATGTGAATAAATAGATTTATTTCATGTTAATAAATGGATTTATTTCACGTGAATAAATTGATTTATTTCATGTGAATAAATGGGTTTATTTCATGTGAATAAATAGATTTATTTCATGTGAATAAATGGATTTATTTCAGGTGAATAAATGGATTTATTTCATGTGAATAAATGGATTTATTTCATGTAGTTTCCTGTCAGACCACAGTGACGTCACAGATGTTGTTCTGGTAGAGTTTGAGGAAGAGACGACGGCCTCAGATCAACTCAACACTCCTCATAAACAGACGTCTCTCTTCTTCCAACGTCTCCTCTGCTGATGAAGGTAAAACAACTGTTTGAATGAAGGCTCTGATAATGTACGGATTCACCATCCTATAGGCTATAGCAGGACATTATGATAATGTACACATTCACCATCCTATAGGCTATAGCAGGACATTATGGTAATGTACAGATTCACCATCCTATAGGCTATAGCAGGACATTATGGTAATGTACACATTCACCATCCTATAGGCTATAGCAGGACATTATGGTAATGTACAGATTCACCATCCTATAGGCTATAGCAGGACATTATGGTAATGTACAGATTCACCATCCTATAGGCTATAGCAGGACATTATGGTAATGTACAGATTCACCATCCTATAGGCTATAGCAGGACATTATGGTAATGTACAGATTCACCATCCTATAGGCTATAGCAGGACATTATGGTAATGTACACATTCACCATCCTATAGTATAGGCTATAGCAGGACATTATGGTAATGTACACATTCACCATCCTATAGGCTATAGCAGGACATTATGGTAATGTACAGATTCACCATCCTATATGCTATAGCAGGACATTATGGTAATGTACAGATTCACCATCCTATAGGCTATAGCAGGACATTATGGTAATGTACAGATTCACTATCCTATAGGCTAGCAGGACATAATGGTAATGTACAGATTCACCATCCTATAGGCTAGCAGGACATTATGGTAATGTACAGATTCACCATCCTATAGGCTATAGCAGGACATTATGGTAATGTACAGATTCACCATCCTATAGGCTATAGCAGGACATTATGGTAATGTACAGATTCACCATCCTATAGGCTAGCAGGACATAATGGTAATGTACAGATTCACCATCCTATAGGCTAGCAGGACATTATGGTAATGTACAGATTCACCATCCTATAGGCTATAGCAGGACATTATGGTAATGAACAGATTCACCATCCTATAGGCTATAGCAGGACATTATGGTAATGTACAGATTCACCATCCTATAGGCTAGCAGGACATAATGGTAATGTACAGATTCACCATCCTATAGGCTAGCAGGACATTATGGTAATGTACAGATTCACCATCCTGTAGGCTATAGCAGGACATTATGGTAATGTACAGATTCACCATCCTATAGGCTATAGCAGGACATTATGGTAATGTACAGATTCACCATCCTATAGGCTATAGCAGGACATTATGATAATGTACAGATTCACCATCCTATAGGCTATAGCAGGACATTATGGTAATGTACACATTCACCATCCTATAGGCTATAGCAGGACATTATGGTAATGTACAGATTCACCATCCTATAGGCTATAGCAGGACATTATGGTAATGTACAGATTCACCATCCTATAGGCTAGCAGGACATTATGGTAATGTACAGATTCACCATCCTATAGGCTAGCAGGACATTATGGTAATGTACACATTCACCATCCTATAGGCTAGCAGGACATTATGGTAATGTACAGATTCACCATCCTATAGGCTATAGCAGGACATTATGGTAATGTACAGATTCACCATCCTATAGGCTAGCAGGACATTATGATAATGTACAGATTCACCATCCTATAGGCTATAGCAGGACATTATGGTAATGTACAGATTCACCATCCTATAGGCTATAGCAGGACATTATGGTAATGTACAGATTCACCATCCTATAGGCTAGCAGGACATTATGGTAATGTACAGATTCACCATCCTATAGGCTAGCAGGACAGAATGTTTGACTATTATATGGTATTGCATTGCACAGCAGGGACGTGCAGAGCTGAAATTTCTAAAAGGCCTTTTGGTGAAAATATTGAAAATATCCGACCTCCAAATTCACAACGCATTGCGCTGCGACGTGTTGTGAGCTTGGAGGTTGGATATTTTCTGTGCTTGATACGACACTGAACTAAACATAATCAAGTGAATACTGGAGATGTGGCGTAACGGCATGGATTTCTACACAGAGAGGGCAATTCTTTCAACATAAGATGCTGCATTCAAGTTCAGGAGAGTTTGGACAAGGCAATTCTCTTGAACGCTGCCTTCAGGTATGGCATGGAAAGAGGGGCATTTGCATTTCTTTCACCATAGTAAAAACTGCATCCATGGTCTGGAGAGGGCACTTTTTACAGACTGATAAAAGGGCAGGGGCTCAAGCCCCCTTTTATGTCTATGAGTGCACGTGCCTGTTGCACAGTATGAATGAATGAAATGCACATAAGAAGTTATTTAGAACTATTATGTATTTAATACTTAGAGAACAGATGAACAGTGTGATGTTCAAGGTGAAAACAAGGCTCCAGTCTAGCATGGTATTTAACATGAACAATAATAATATTTTATTCTTCCAGAGCAGATATTCAAGGTGTTTAACATGAACATAATCTGTGTTGTGTTGCTGTGTCTCAGCAGGAGTCCTCTAGATCACTATTACCTACAGGGGTCTTGTTATTAGGGATGGGACCGTATGACATTTACATGACACCATTATTGTGACAAAATAAATTACGATTTACAATATTATCGCGATAATCCTGGAATGTTTGCCAACAAAAATCTCGGAGCAAGAGATTTGGTAGAGAGTGAAAAAAAAGACTGTATCAAGTACGTTATTTCCTGGTCCGTCTGACCAATTAGAGGGTTTAAATGGTACCAGATATGCAGCTCTGCAAATACAAGGTGAATTGATCCCAGTAGGTGAATTGATCCCAGTAGGTGAATTGATCCCAGTAGGTGAATTGATCCCAGTAGTGAATTGATCCCAGTAGGTGAATTGATCCCAGTAGGTGAATTGATCCCAGTAGGTGAATTGATCCCAGTGCATGACGGAGGATCATTTAGACCTCTCCACTACGGCGTACCGTAGATCAGATCAATATTGAGCTGAAAGCTTGTACATCTGCTATTTTTGGACTTTTGGGAAAATCTTGAAAATGTTTGAAAGAATAATAATAATAATAATTTTTTTTTTTTTTTTTTTTTTTTTTTTACACAGATCTTCTCTTCTGGGGGTCCCTGGCACAACACAGGTGGGGGTCCACAGCCAAACACCACTGTGAGTTATACTGAACACTTTCTCTCACATGTCTCTGTTGTCTACTGTTAGCTGCATGAGAAGCTATATGTAGCTGTCAGGACCATGAGAAGCTATATGTAGCTGACAGGACCACATCTACAGTTAGTTACTTGAGAAGCTATATGTAGCTGACAGGACCAGATACAGAGTGAACAGATCAGCTGACAGTGGCCACATCACGTGTTATATACACACACTTATTAAATAAACAACATGGTTTATACACACTTATTAAATACACAACATGGTTTATACACACTTATTAAATACACAACATGGTTTATGCACACTTATTAAATACACAACATGGTTTATACACACTTATTAAATAAACAACATAGCATTGACTGTCACATAAATGAACTCTGGGGTTCAGTTGGTTTCTCTGTTGTACTTTCAGTTTTGCTGTCGTTCTTTCTGAGAGAGTGAAAACACCATGACCTTAAGTGACCTTAAAGTCAGCTAGATTATCTCTGCTGCAGTGTTAAGACTAAAGACTAAGTCGACTAAGATTTTGATATTTAGTCGACTAAGACTAGACTAGACTAAAATAACTTCAGAAGACTAAGACTAAATGTGTGTTATTAAAAAAAATCTAAGTCTAAAACTAAATGGAATTAAACCAAAATACATCTTTTATCATTACATTTGAGAATGTAGGCACTTATCTGTTCTTTTCAAATCTTGTTGGTTTTGCACATGCAGAGAGTAGCAGACAGTGTCAGATGTGATTGATACTGTTACTATGTTATTTGCAGAGCAGAGATTTTGTACCTGGCAGTGACACTTTGGCACACACTAAGCATTGTAGCCTAGCCATAGCAGTTTTACTTGAACATTAACATAAGTATTGTATTTGCTACTGTAAATTAAGGTGCAATTGTACTGTATTTTTCTGAATCTTTTTGATATTGCACTGACAGAGTAACAGACAGTAGAACAATTACTTGTGTCGAATCATGTGGTATTTAGCCTAAAAGACCTAGCCTAAAAGACTAAAACTAAAATGTTTTGATATTTAGTCGACTAGACTAAAACAATTTCAGAAGACTAAACCGGACTAAGACTAAATTGTATGATTTAGTTTTAAGACTAAGACTAAATAAAAAATATCTGACAAAATTAACACTGCTCTGTTGCTGAACAGACACATAGTCCCTGTGCTCCTCCTCCTACAGAGTGTTGAAACAAACCTCACTCTCTAAGTACATTTACTTAAGTACTGTACTCAAGTACAAGTTTGAGGTATTTGTACTTTACTTGATGAATACGTGTCACATCGCGACTTGTAGATCTGCTATTTTCAAACATTTTGTACTTTTACTTTTGGTACTTTAAGTACATTTTGATGCCAACACTTTCATACTTTTACTCAAGTACATTTTTAATTCTGGACATCTCACTTGTAACAGAGTATTTCTATATTGCAGTATTTATACTTTAAGTAAAAAAATATGCATACTTTTTCCACCACTGTCACTCTCTCATTTCCTGTTGGCGTGCAAACTGCACTTCCTGTTCTCTGTGCAGAGAGAGAGAGAGAGGAAGCAGCTTCTCTTCTGCTCCCGACCACATCATTACCCTGCTTTGTCTCTTCTGCACCTGAGACCACTACCCTGCTTTCTACATGACTGACCTTCTGATAAATACTAGTACTAATACTAGTATTAATATTAATACTAGTAGTAGTTCACATGACCACATCACTACCCTGCTTTCTACATGACTGACCTTCTGATAAATACTAGCACTAATACTAGTATTAATATTAATACTAGTAGTAGTTCACATGACCACATCACTACCCTGCTTTCTACATGACTGACCTTCTGATAAATACTAGTACTAATACTAGTATTAATACTAATGCTAGTAGTAGTTCACCTGACCACATCACTACCCTGCTTTCTACATGACTGACCTTCTGATAAATACTAGTACTAATACTAGTATTAATACTAATACTAGTAGTAGTTCACATGACCACATCACTACCCTGCTTTCTACATGACTGACCTTCTAATACATACTAGTACTAATACTAGTATTAATACTAATACTAGTAGTAGTTCACATGACCACATCACTACCCTGCTTTCTACATGACTGAAGCCTTTAGTTACGCTGACGTTAGCTGTGCGTTTTAACTCCATAACACTGATTAGTCTTAATTAATGTAATTGTTTAATGTACTGTACATTTTATCGATTAGGCTTGCTTACTCACTTACTTATACATACTTCCTCACTGTCCTTACTGTCCATTATGTCTGCTGACATTCAGGGCAGCAACAAAGGATTTCCACTCTGCAGCTCTGCATGCAGCCTCACATGAGGCTGATAGACCAGGGATCACAACCTTTGTGACATGTTTTTAAACGTTTATAGTCAGTGTGCCACGTCAACCTTTTGTGCAACCTTTAATTATAAAACCACATACACATAGAATATTTAATTATAACACCACATACACATAGAATATTTAATTATAACACCTCATACACATAGAATATTTAATTATAACACCTCATACACATAGAATATTTAATTATAACACCACATACACATAGAATATTTAATTATAACACCACATACACATAGAATATTTAATTATAACACCACATACACATAGAATATTTAATTATAACACCACATACACATAGAATATTTAATTATAACACCTCATACACATAGAATATTTAATTATAACACCTCATACACATAGAATATTTAATTATAACACCACATACACATAGAATATTTAATTATAACACCACATACACAGAGAATATTTAATTATAACACCACATACACATAGAATATTTAATTATAACACCACATACACATAGAATATTTAATTATAACACCACATACACATAGAATATTTAATTATAACACCTCATACACATAGAATATTTAATTATAATACCACATGCATATAGAATATTTAATTATAACACCACATGCACATAACATATTTCCAATACAGTCTGATTGTTCATTCTACATAACCTTTTTTTTCTTCTTTAGAATATTTTTCTTTCACTTACAGTGTGCAATGACCTTTGGGGGCAGTGACCCCACCTATCTCCCAGACTCCCCAGTCAGAGTTCAGAGTTTGAATGAGTGTAAAATAAATCCTCTCACTCGTGTGCCAGTGTGCCAGTGATCACCCTCCCCTGTGCCAATGTTGGCACCCCTTCCTAAGGTTGTGTTTCCCCACAATAAACGAATCCACAGAGCGCTGCCCTGAGTTGTGTAATCATGATTACACACACACACACACGCACGCGCGCGCACATGTGCACACGTGCGTGCAATCGTGCATGCACGCACGCACGCACACACACGCACGCGCGCACACACACACACACACACACACACACACACACACACACACACACACACACACACACACACACACACACACACACACACACACACACACACACCAACACACACAGGTTTGCAATTGCTACTTTGTGGGGACATTACACATAGTCTACTATCTTTGTGGGGACATTCCATTCATTTTGAACCCTAACCCTAACCCTAACCCTTAACCTAACCCCTAAACACCTTGTGGGGACCTATTAATTGGTACCCACAAGGTATTGTGCAAGGATTGTACTATCTTTGTGGGGACATGAGGTCCCCACAAATTAGTAATTCCCTGTACACACACACACACACACACACACACACACACACACACACACACACACACACACACACACACACACACACACACACACACAGAAGCAAAGACACCTGAGCTAATCCCAGTCCGATCCTTGCAGTCTTAGTTCACAAAGAACATTTTGAATATAAAATGGATTGTGCATTTTAGGCAAGCTGTATTAACTCTTTCTGTGCGAAAACCGAATAATCTCGGTTCTTTTTTCCATTCCAATAGTAATTTTTTAATCCATTTCGCTTACCCTGAGCTGCTAGTAGCGACGTGGGTGGTCCTGGCTCCTCCACCGCTTCCCAGCGAGCCATTCTACTTGTCCCGATGATTTATTCCATTGAAAATGGTTTAGAAAAAAGTTTAGAGCCCCCCCAAAAAAACGCTGTTTCAGCAAGACGTATTAAGGATTACAAGAACCGACATTATTCGGTTCCTTTAGTAAAATGAATTAAATAATCGGAGGCATCAACGAAGCCCCGGTCTAATTTAGCATCCTAGCACAAGGCCGCGATTCTGTTTAAACGGCCCGTAATGGGAAGAAAAGGCCGCAGCACGCCGCCCACTCCAATAGAAAAACACATCTTTACAGCGGATTTTCTCCGGAATTGTGTTCCGAGGCCAGCAGACAAGTTATTTTGGCGGCTGAATAACTTTAGATCGCTCTTCTAAAAAATTATATAGTCGATTGCTAACTGATAGCTAACTTCCTCCGGCTCGCTAGCATAGCACTCATTCGAGTGAAAAGCCAAGCCAGTTCAGGCTGGCGACCCGGATGTGATAGTGAATGCCTACGGGAGAATGGCTGGCACTCTAGCGGCACCTAGCGGCGCCCGGCAGCTATTGAGTTAAGAAGGGAATATCTTAAAAAGTCCTGGATTAAATTCCTTACGGAAATTTTTTCTTCACCAATGTGTTTGCAAAGGTGTCTAGTAACACATCTCACAAAGACTGAAATTCAGTTTCCCTAGGAGAATCCGTTACAGCTGATGAAAGTTGAGGTCCCATTAAATTAACTATACAGGATAAAACACACCAAACTAAATATGCTTCAAGTAGCATGTGAGGGGACAAACTAGGGTTTTTTTCATGATTCTGAATCCATTGCAAGCATTATTTTTGCATGAAAAACATTCCTTGGGGTGAAGGTGGCTCCCATAAAGCTGTGAAAAGTGATGATTCATCACTAAACCATAGTTTTGTCTGGCCATTTTTTGACCAAGGAATGTTTTTCATGCAAAACTAATGCTTGCAATGGATTCAGAATCATGAAAAACCCCTAGTTTGACCCCTCACATGCTACTTGAAGAATATTTATTTTGGTGTGTTTTATCCTGTATAGTTAATTTAATCGGACCCCAACTTTCAGCAGCTGTCAAGGATTCTCCTAGGGAAACTGAATTTCAGTCTTTGTGAGATGTGTTACTAGACACCTTTACAAACACATTGGTGAAGACATTCTTTGGTAAGCAATTTATTCCAGGATATGACACTATTTCTGAAGATATTCCCTTCTTATATACAGCATGTCTTCTGCAATGGAAAGTAAATGTCATCAAAAGCAACAGTTTGTATTTTCCGGTTTGCCTCATCACAAACACATTAACTATCAGAAATAGCTCTAGCATCTTGATAGACTGATGTATCAGTGGCAGCCAAAGCCTCTATTAAGCCCTTTGCACACAGGACAGTTGTGTTCTTTTCGTTTGCGGCATGAATAAAACGCATTGGATTTGCTGTGCAAGGCTGTGCGGAATCGGCGCTGGGGATCCAAAAAGGAGTCATAAAAGGAGTGATGAGTTTTTTACCGCATGCGACAAGACGCACAAATCGAACTGGGTTCGATCGAGAAAAAAACGCACGGCGGCAGCCACTCGTCGCACGGCTAATTCGGAGCCGGTGTGCATGAGGTCATGGAGAATCATTGTTTTCTTTTCAAAAAATTATATTGTCCGTTTCATCCGTACGGATAAACGCGCCTGTGTGCAAAGGGCTTTAGTCTGACAGTCGCTGCACACCGACACCTGAAAGATTGCCGTTTCAATGCCAGCATAATTTACTTCCTTTTTTCCTATTTTATTTCCCCTCTTCTGTTCCATTTTGTGCATGTCCTTGTTTATGGCTCTAACAGCTGACAGCTTGCAGTAAGGCTTGTCAGTCTGCATCATTACAAATGGTCCCGGCCGTCCCTGTAGTACATTCAGTCAAACGCACCACCTCATCTGCCTGGCCGTTTTCCACACCATACTGTAGACCAGGGTTCCCCAATTAGTTTTCCCCAAGGGCCGAATTATGTCTAGGGTACCAAGCCGAGGGCCACAACATTGAATTATGTCTAGGGTACCAAGCCGAGGGCCACAACATTGAATTATGTCTAGGGTACCAAGCCGAGGGCCACAACATTGAATTATGTCTAGGGTACCAAGCCGAGGGCCACAACATTGCAGGGGGCGACGGTGGCGTTCCCACTACTCCAGCGACAGTTCAGATATCGTCGTTGTCGGGTGAAAATCTTGTATTTATCATTTTAAAAATTATGATAAACTAGTGAAAACAGCCGATCTACAAGCACACAACGCCTCGCATCGCGAGGCGTTGTGTGCTTGTAGATCGGCTGTTTTCAATACTTTTGTGCGGCGGCCTTGTATGATGAAGCAGGGCTTTACTTTGCGAAAGAACATACACATTTGGAGATAGGAGGTTTCCACCCGACAACGACGATATACTAGTGTTGTTGCTGCTCTTATACCATTACTGGGGTTGGTGGGGGCCAGACCGCCTATTGGGGAACCCTGCTGTAGACTATGAATAGCATGGTTATGTAATGTGAGGGTCATTTTATATACTGTAGGCTAGAACATATCAGAGACAACAATTCTACAAACACTAGCATCTTTATTTTAATTAGCTAAATGTGCAACATTGTTTTCTCACTCAACAGTAAACAAACCAACACAAAGTTTAAGTTTATGGAGGGTATCTGCACATTTCTAAAGTGACAATTTAAGGGCTTTTTAATAACTCTAAAATTACAAATTAAACATTGGTCAAATATCAAAGTCAGAAATGTTGTAAATAGACGATCTACATTCTCACAACGCCTCGCGCTGCGAGGCGTTGTGAGCTTGTAGATCTGCTATTTTTGGCTGCGGTTCTCAGAATATGGACACTAGGGTTCAAGTTGTTATTATAAAAAGGATTGGAAGATTTGGAGGACCCCCTGTAGTAACTCTGAGGACCCCCTAAGGGACCCCCTGTTGAAGACCCCTGGCCTAAATGAACAGGAATCAGAGAGAGTTGTGAGCAGAAAGTTGTGTCAGACCAAAGCATGGAGGAAAAGACCCGAGGTGGACTGAGTTACCACTGAGGACCCATGGGGGTGCAGGGCCTCAAAAAGGTTCTCATGTTGGGTCTTTGTTCTTCTAATGAACTGAATTAAGATTAATTAGATAATTAGATGAATAAAATGGATGTTGGGTCTTTGTTCTTCTAATAAACTGAATTAAGATTAATTAGATAATTAGATGAATAAAATGGATGTTGGGTCTTTGTTCTTCTAATAAACTGAATTAAGATTAATTAGATAATTAGATGAATAAAATGGATGAAGAGACTGAACTTTGTATCAAAGAATAAATAGATAATTTGTGTGGCTCCTCTCACCCCTTATGAAAGGCTAAATGGTTTAGTCTGCCCTGCGCTTGGGAAGAGTTAGATTCACTTTGCAGTTTGCACTTCTGGTCTGGACAGGAAAGGGAAACGGTGGGTGTGAGTGCATGTATGTGTGTGTGGGAACCAGCAGATGCAGGAGGCGGGCTCTAGACAGGATATGAACACTGAACAGCAAATGGAAAGCAGGCTTTTCACAGGAAGCCAGGCTGACATCTCAACACTCAGACGAGTTGCGTAAGAAGTTGCTTTAGAAGTCAAATTAACCCTTTAAGAGCTGGAAGGCATGTGTTTCACTTTACATTTGAACCTCTTTAACCATTGTTTTATACTTTGGCTTTTCAACAATAGCAGATCTACAAGCTCATGGCGCGGAAACATATGAATACATTGATTTATTTTACATTTCTTCCTTAAGTGTACTTTCATGTTGGACCACATTAAATAAATGGATTTATTTCATATGAATAAATGGATTTATTTCATGTGGATAAATGGATTTATTTCATGTGAATAAATGGATTTATTTCATGTGAATAAATGGATTTATTTCATGTGGATAAATTGATTTATTTCTTGTGAATAAATAGATATATTTCATGTGAATAAATGGATTTATTTCATGTGAATAAATGGATTTATTTCATGTGAATAAATAGATTTATTTCATGTGAATAAATGGATTTATTTCAGGTGAATAAATGGATTTATTTCATGTGAATAAATAGATTTATTTCATGTGAATAAATGGATTTATTTCACGTGAATAAATTGATTTATTTCATGTGAATAAATGGGTTTATTTCATGTGAATAAATAGATTTATTTCATGTGAATAAATGGATTTATTTCAGGTGAATAAATGGATTTATTTCATGTGAATAAATAGATTTATTTCATGTGAATAAATGGATTTATTTCACGTGAATAAATTGATTTATTTCATGTGAATAAATGGGTTTATTTCATGTGAATAAATAGATTTATTTCATGTGAATAAATGGATTTATTTCAGGTGAATAAATGGATTTATTTCATGTGAATAAATGGATTTATTTCATGTAGTTTCCTGTCAGACCACAGTGACGTCACAGATGTTGTTCTGGTAGAGTTTGAGGAAGAGACGACGGCCTCAGATCAACTCAACACTCCTCATAAACAGACGTCTCTCTTCTTCCAACGTCTCCTCTGCTGATGAAGGTAAAACAACTGTTTGAATGAAGGCTCTGATAATGTACGGATTCACCATCCTATAGGCTATAGCAGGACATTATGATAATGTACACATTCACCATCCTATAGGCTATAGCAGGACATTATGGTAATGTACACATTCACCATCCTATAGGCTATAGCAGGACATTATGGTAATGTACACATTCACCATCCTATAGGCTATAGCAGGACATTATGGTAATGTACAGATTCACCATCCTATAGGCTATAGCAGGACATTATGGTAATGTACAGATTCACCATCCTATAGGCTATAGCAGGACATTATGGTAATGTACAGATTCACCATCCTATAGGCTATAGCAGGACATTATGGTAATGTACAGATTCACCATCCTATAGGCTATAGCAGGACATTATGGTAATGTACACATTCACCATCCTATAGGCTATAGCAGGACATTATGGTAATGTACAGATTCACCATCCTATAGGCTATAGCAGGACATTATGGTAATGTACAGATTCACCATCCTATAGGCTATAGCAGGACATTATGATAATGTACACATTCACCATCCTATAGTATAGGCTATAGCAGGACATTATGGTAATGTACACATTCACCATCCTATAGGCTATAGCAGGACATTATGGTAATGTACAGATTCACCATCCTATATGCTATAGCAGGACATTATGGTAATGTACAGATTCACCATCCTATAGGCTATAGCAGGACATTATGGTAATGTACAGATTCACCATCCTATAGGCTAGCAGGACATAATGGTAATGTACAGATTCACCATCCTATAGGCTAGCAGGACATTATGGTAATGTACAGATTCACCATCCTATAGGCTATAGCAGGACATTATGGTAATGTACAGATTCACCATCCTATAGGCTATAGCAGGACATTATGGTAATGTACAGATTCACCATCCTATAGGCTAGCAGGACATAATGGTAATGTACAGATTCACCATCCTATAGGCTAGCAGGACATTATGGTAATGTACAGATTCACCATCCTATAGGCTATAGCAGGACATTATGGTAATGAACAGATTCACCATCCTATAGGCTATAGCAGGACATTATGGTAATGTACAGATTCACCATCCTATAGGCTAGCAGGACATAATGGTAATGTACAGATTCACCATCCTATAGGCTAGCAGGACATTATGGTAATGTACAGATTCACCATCCTGTAGGCTATAGCAGGACATTATGGTAATGTACAGATTCACCATCCTATAGGCTATAGCAGGACATTATGGTAATGTACAGATTCACCATCCTATAGGCTATAGCAGGACATTATGATAATGTACAGATTCACCATCCTATAGGCTATAGCAGGACATTATGATAATGTACAGATTCACCATCCTATAGGCTATAGCAGGACATTATGATAATGTACAGATTCACCATCCTATAGGCTATAGCAGGACATTATGGTAATGTACACATTCACCATCCTATAGGCTATAGCAGGACATTATGGTAATGTACAGATTCACCATCCTATAGGCTATAGCAGGACATTATGGTAATGTACAGATTCACCATCCTATAGGCTAGCAGGACATTATGGTAATGTACAGATTCACCATCCTATAGGCTAGCAGGACATTATGGTAATGTACAGATTCACCATCCTATAGGCTAGCAGGACATTATGGTAATGTACAGATTCACCATCCTATAGGCTATAGCAGGACATTATGGTAATGTACAGATTCACCATCCTATAGGCTAGCAGGACATTATGATAATGTACAGATTCACCATCCTATAGGCTATAGCAGGACATTATGGTAATGTACAGATTCACCATCCTATAGGCTATAGCAGGACATTATGGTAATGTACAGATTCACCATCCTATAGGCTAGCAGGACATTATGGTAATGTACAGATTCACCATCCTATAGGCTAGCAGGACAGAATGTTTGACTATTATATGGTATTGCATTGCACAGCAGGGACGTGCAGAGCTGAAATTTCTAAAAGGCCTTTTGGTGAAAATATTGAAAATATCCGACCTCCAAATTCACAACGCATTGCGCTGCGACGTGTTGTGAGCTTGGAGGTTGGATATTTTCTGTGCTTGATACGACACTGAACTAAACATAATCAAGTGAATACTGGAGATGTGGCGTAACGGCATGGATTTCTACACAGAGAGGGCAATTCTTTCAACATAAGATGCTGCATTCAAGTTCAGGAGAGTTTGGACAAGGCAATTCTCTTGAACGCTGCCTTCAGGTATGGCATGGAAAGAGGGGCATTTGCATTTCTTTCACCATAGTAAAAACTGCATCCATGGTCTGGAGAGGGCACTTTTTACAGACTGATAAAAGGGCAGGGGCTCAAGCCCCCTTTTATGTCTATGAGTGCACGTGCCTGTTGCACAGTATGAATGAATGAAATGCACATAAGAAGTTATTTAGAACTATTATGTATTTAATACTTAGAGAACAGATGAACAGTGTGATGTTCAAGGTGAAAACAAGGCTCCAGTCTAGCATGGTATTTAACATGAACAATAATATTTTATTCTTCCAGAGCAGATATTCAAGGTGTTTAACATGAACATAATCTGTGTTGTGTTGCTGTGTCTCAGCAGGAGTCCTCTAGATCACTATTACCTACAGGGGTCTTGTTATTAGGGATGGGACCGTATGACATTTACATGACACCATTATTGTGACAAAATAAATTATGATTTACAATATTATCGCGATAATCCTGGAATGTTTGCCAACAAAAATCTCGGAGCAAGAGATTTGGTAGAGAGTGACAAAAAAGACTGTATCAAGTACGTTATTTCCTGGTCCGTCTGACCAATTAGAGGGTTTAAATGGTACCAGATATGCAGCTCTGCAAATACAAGGTGAATTGATCCCAGTAGGTGAATTGATCCCAGTAGTGAATTGATCCCAGTAGGTGAATTGATCGCAGTAGTGAATTGATCCCAGTAGGTGAATTGATCCCAGTAGGTGAATTGATCCCAGTAGGTGAATTGATCCCAGTAGGTGAATTGATCCCAGTAGGTGAATTGATCACAGTAGGTGAATTGATCCCAGTGCATGACGGAGGATCATTTAGACCTCTCCACTACAGCGCACCGTAGATCAGATCAATATTGAGCTGAAAGCTTGTACATCTGCTATTTTTGGACTTTTGGGAAAATCTTGAAAATGTTTGAAAGAATAATAATAATTCTGATCTTTTTTTTCTTTTTTTTTACACAGATCTTCTCTTCTGGGGGTCTCTGGCACAACACAGGTGGGGGTCCACAGCCAAACACCACTGTGAGTTCTACTGAACACTCTCTCTCACATGTCTCTGTTGTCTACTGTTAGCTGCATGAGAAGCTATATGTAGCTGTCAGGACCATGAGAAGCTATATGTAGCTGACAGGACCACATCTACAGTTAGTTACTTGAGAAGCTATATGTAGCTGACAGGACCAGATACAGAGTGAACAGATCAGCTGACAGTGGCCACATCACGTGTTATATACACACACTTATTAAATACACAACATGGTTTATACACACTTATTAAATACACAACATGGTTTATACACACTTATTAAATAAACAACATAGCATTGACTGTCACATAAATGAACTCTGGGGTTCAGTTGGTTTCTCTGTTGTACTTTCAGTTTTGCTGCCGTTCTTTCTGAGAGAGTGAAAACAACATGACCTTAAGTGACCTTAAAGTCAGCTAGATTATCTCTGCTGCAGTGTTAAGACTAAAGACTAAGTCGACTAAGATTTTGATATTTAGTCGACTAAGACTAGACTAGACTAAAATAATTTCAGAAGACTAAGACTAAATGTGTGTTATTAAAAAAAATCTAAGTCTAAAACTAAATGGAATTAAACCAAAATACATCTTTTATCTTTACATTTGAGAATGTAGGCACTTATCTGTTCTTTTCAAATCTTGTTGGTTTTGCACATGCAGAGAGCAGCAGACAGTGTCAGATGTGATTGATACTGTTACTATATTATTTGCAGAGCAGAGATTTTGTACCTGGCAGTGACACTTTGGCACACACTAAGCATTGTAGCCTAGCCATAGCAGTTTTACTTGAACATTAACATAAGTATTGTATTTGCTACTGTAAATTAAGGTGCAATTGCATTGTATTTTTCGGTAGCACTTTACAATAATGACCTGTTATAAATCATTTATAAACATTTATAAATCATTTATAAACAGTTTATAGATAAGTAATAAACATGAACAAACTGTTTATTGACATTTGTTAATGTTTACCTAAACATTTATAACTGTTTTAAACATCATTTACATGTTATTAGTAAGGTATTAGTAAGTAGTAAACTAATCATGAACAAATCATTTATAATACATTCATAAATGTTTACTAAATCATTTATAACCAATGCTAAAAATCACATGTAATGTGTAGGAATTCATTTAAGAATGTCTGTTAAGGTGACCTCCATGTTTGTTCATGTTTAATATACACTTTGTAGATGTTATCAAGAGCCCTAATGTAAAGTGAAGACTATTCATTGCGACCATCAGGTTGCAAGTTACTATGAAAACCTCCCCCGGCTGTCTGTTAGTCCCTCCGTCAGTCTGTCCGTCACGTCACGTCACGTCACGTCACATCACATCACATCACGTCACGTCACACTTTTGGCCCTACTCTTATCTCCGGCACCGTTTCCCCTATCCATGCCAAACTTTCCAAACTGCTAAACATGAACAAACATGGAGGCCACATTAACAGACAGTTGTAAATAATGAATAGTCTTCACTTTACATTAGGGCTCTTGATAACATCTACTAATGATTTATAGATATTTAAGGAATGTTTTACAAAGCATAACCATGAACAAACAAGGAGGCCACCATTAACAGACAGATGAAAATAACCAGTAAGACTCCCTAATTGGGAGATAAGCAACCTCATGGTGGCGCTAGAAGAGGGGCATGTGAGAAATCAGGGGCGGAGGTTGTGGTTTGGCAGCCAAGGAGTGTGTGCAAAGTTTGGCATGGATAGGGGCAACGGTGCCAGAGATAAGAGTAGGGCCAAAAGAGTGGCGTGGCGTGGCGTGGCGTGACGTGACGTGACAGACGGACATCCGGTGGAGGTTTTTATAGTAACTTGCGACATCACGGTCGCAATGAATAGTCTTCACTTTACATTAGGGCTCTTGATAACATCTACAAAGCGTATATTAAACATGAACAACACATGGAGGTCACCTTAACAGATATTTGTAAATGCATTCCTACCTACACATTATGTGAATTTTAGCATTGGTTATAAATGATTTAGTAAGCATTTACAAATGTAGATAAATGGTTTATTCATGATTAGTTTACTACTTACTAATACCTTACTAATAACATGTAAATGATGTTTAAAACAGTTATAAATGTTTAGGTAAACATTTACAAATGTCAATAAACAGTTTGTTCATGTTTATTACTTATCTATAAACTGTTTATAAATGATTTATAAATGTTTATAAATGATTTATAACAGGTCATTATTGTAAAGTGCTACCTATTTTTCTGAATCTTTTTGATATTGCACTGACAGAGTAACAGACAGTAGAACAATTACTTGTGTCGAATCATGTGGTATTTAGCCTAAAAGACTTAGCCTAAAAGACTAAAACTAAAATGTTTTGATATTTAGTCGACTAGACTAAAACAATTTCAGAAGACTAAACCGGACTAAGACTAAATTGTATGATTTCGTTTTAAGACTAAGACTAATATCTGACAAAATCAACACTGCTCTGCTGCTGACCAGACACTAGTCCCTGTGCTCCTCCTCCTACAGAGTGTTGAAACTAACCTCACACTCTAAGTACATTTACTTAAGTACTGTACTCAAGTACAAGTTTGAGGTATTTGTACTTTACTTGAATACGCGTCGCATCGCGATTTGTAGATCTGCTATTTTCAAACATTTTGTACTTTTACTTTTGGTACTTTAAGTACATTTTGATGCCAACACTTTCATACTTTTACTCAAGTACATTTTTAATTCTGGACATCTCACTTGTGACAGATTATTTCTATATTGCAGTATTTATACTTTAGGTAAAAAATATGCATACTTTTTTCCACCACTGTCACTCTCTCAGTTCCTGTTGGCGTGCAAACTGCACTTCCTGTTCTCTGTGCAGAGAGAGAGAGAGGAAGCAGCTTCTCTTCTGCTCCCGACCACATCATTATGCCTCATTCACACTACAGATAGTTGAACGTTTAGCTTGGTAATTCAATGTTCAAAGCTTTGCTTGGAGCGTCTCCTGCATCTTTAAAGCTGGTTTCCATTGAGATTACATTGAATTACCAAGCTAAACGTTCAACTATATATCTGTAGTGTGAATGAGGCATTACCCTGCTTTGTCTCTTCTGCAACTGAGATCACTACACTGCTTTCTACATGACTGACCTTCCAATAAATACTAGTACTAATACTAGTATTAATACTAATACTAGTAGTAGTTCACATGACCACATCACTACCCTGCTTTCTACATGACTGACCTTCCAATAAATACTAGTACTAATACTAGTATTAATACTAATACTAGTAGTAGTTCACATGACCACATCACTACCCTGCTTTCTACATGACTGAAGCCTTTAGTTACGCTGACGTTAGCTGTGCGTTTTAACTCCATAACACTGATTAGTCTTAATTAACGTAATTGTTTCATGTACTGTACATTTTATCGATTAGGCTTGCTTACTCACTTACTTATACATACTTCCTCACTGTCCTTACTGTCCATTATGTCTGCTGACATTCAGGGCAGCAACAAAGGATTTCCACTCTGCAGCTCTGCATGCAGCCTCACATGAGGCTGATAGACCAGAGATCACAACCTTTGTGACATGTTTTTAAACGTTTATAGTCAGTGTGCCACGTCAACCTTTTGTGCAACCTTTAATTATAACACCACATACACATAGAATATTTAATTATAACACCTCATACACATAGAATATTTAATTATAACACCTCATACACATATAATATTTAATTATAACACCACATACACATAGACTCTGCAGAAGTCAAACACATTAACTATCAGAAATAGCTCTAGCATCTTGATAGACTGAAGAATCAAACACATTAACTATCAGAAATAGCTCTAGCATCTTGATAGACTGAAGAATCAAACACATTAACTATCAGAAATAGCTCTAGCATCTTGATAGACTGAAGTATCAGTGGCAGCCTCAAAGCCTCTATTAGTCTGACAGTCGCTGCACACCGACACATGAAAGATTGCCGTTTCAGTGCCAGCATAATTTTTTTCCTTTTTTCCTATTTTATTTCCCCTCTTCTGTTCCATTTTGTCCATGTCCTTGTTTATGGCTCTAACAGCTGACAGCTTGCAGTAAGGCTTGTCAGTCTGCATCATTACAAATGATCGCGTGCGTAAGGGGGCTTCCCTGTAGTACATTCAGTCAAACGCACCACCTCATCTGCCTGGCCGTTTTCCACACCATACTGTAGACCAGGGTTCCCCAATTAGTTTTCCCCAAGGGCCAAATTATGTCTAGGGTACCAAGCAGAGGGCCACAACATTGAATTTTGTCTAGGGTACCAAGCCGAGGGCCACTACATTGCAGGGGGCGACGGCGGTGTTCCCACTACTCAGCGACAGTTCAGATATCGTTGTTGTCGAGTGAAAATCTTGTATGACCGTTTGTTTTGCATTTATCATTTTAAAAATTATGATAAAGTAGTGAAAACAGCCGATCTACAAGCACACAACGAGGCGTTGTGTGCTTGTAGATCGGCTGTTTTCACTACTTTTGTGCGGCGGCCTTGTATGATGAAGCAGGGCTTTACTTTGCGAAAGAACATACAAATTTGGAGATACGAGGTTTCCACCCGACAACGACGATATACTAGTGTTGTTGCTGCTCTTATAACACCATTATTACTGGGGTTGGTGGGGGCCAGACAGTAGCCCCCCGTGGGCCGCAAATGGCCCGCGGGCCGCCTATTGGGGAACCCTGCTGTAGTCTTACAGAATGTAAGCTTTCACATGGTGTGTCATTTATTGAAATCGTCCTCTCATTGTTGTTGTCTAGGTGGGTGGCACGCTGTAGGCCTGCCTGGGAGATATGGCTTATTTTACTGAGTCATGCAAAGAGCACAGTAGCGTAGGCTAGCCTACATTTATGACCGGCCGGTCAATGCAAGACTGTCAATTAGTGACGGCCTGTCAACACCTGAAAGTGTTTCTTCGTACACATGTCTGCCTGTGTCCGACTGACTTCAGTGATTTCCATGAAACTGTAGAGAGAAGAACGTGGCAAGGTCAAGGGGTAGAACATATCAGAGACAACAATTCTACAAACACTAGCATCTTGTTTTGACAGAGTAAAGTAAGTTGATGATTGTGTGTGTTGGTTTTAGCCTACATATAAAAATTAAGATTATTGTATGTGTTGGTGGCATACAGAATGAAAGTGCAGCTAACAGCTCTGTCTGGCATGGCGTTAGAGAAACATCAGGAGAAGAGAGGATGTGGTCACATAGAAGGCTGTAGATCATGTGATGACAGATGACAGAAGTGAAACTTTCAATGACATCCCTATGCTACCAGTAAGACTCCCTAATTGGGAGATAAGCGACCGCCAGGTCGCACACACAAACTTTAGAAGGCAATCCTAAGCAATCAGGAGGCAATATTGGAAATGGGACAGATCCATGTTGATGACATGACTTAGGAGATACTGTGTACCCCTGTGTGTGTGTGTGTGTGTGTGTGTGTGTGTGTGTGTGTGTGTGTGTGTGTGTGTGTGTGTGTGTGTGTGTGTGTGTGTGTGTGTGTGTGTGTGTGTGTGTGTGTGTGTGTGTGTGTGTGTGTGTGTGTGTGTGTGTGTGCGCGCGCGTGCGTGCGTGGTCGCTCCAGGAAAGCGAAGACAGAACCTGCCCAACTCTGCCTCAGATTGGCTTACATATGATATTTGATCTACACATTAACCAATCATCACAGATCAGGTGTAAACCTAAACCAATCAGAGGCAGGGTCATGTTTACTGTACTGAGGTTAGAGTGAGAGCACATCACTGGATGATGATAATCATTATAATGCTCTGAAGATGTCACTGTTTACACATTAAGTAACGAGTAACCATTCCATTTGAATGTCTTTCATATGAGGACCCCCATATGGAAATATGTTGTACCAGGGACCCCCATATGGAAATGAAATATGTTGTGCCAGGGACCCCCATATGGAAATATGTTGTACCAGGGACCCCATATGGAAATGAAATATGTTGTACCAGGGACCCCCATATGGAAATATGTTGTACCAGGGACCCCCATATGGAAATGAAATATGTTGTACCAGGGACCCCATATGGAAATGAAATATGTTGTGCCAGGGACCCCCATATGGAAATATGTTGTACCAGGGACCCCATATGGAAATGAAATATGTTGTACCAGGGACCCCCATATGGAAATATGTTGTACCAGGGACCCCATATGGAAATGAAATATGTTGTACCAGGGACCCCCATATGGAAATATGTTGTACCAGGGACCCCCATATGGAAATATGTTGTACCAGGGACCCCCATATGGAAATGAAATATGTTGTACCAGGGACCCCCATATGGAAATGAAATATGTTGTACCAGGGACCCCCATATGGAAATATGTTGTACCAGGGACCCCCATATGGAAATATGTTGTACCAGGGACCCCCATATGGAAATGAAATATGTTGTACCAGGGACCCCCATATGGAAATATGTTGTAACCAGGGACCACCATAACTTAAGATGCCTCAACATTGTTCCACATTTATTTTGAAAATAGCAGATCTACAAGCTTAAAATTGTTGCAACACATTGGGAACTTGTAGATCGGCTATATTTGGACAACGCACGCACGCACGCACGCACACACAAACACACACACACACACACACACACACACACACACACACACACACAGCCTAACAGTGGTTTCTTCCTGGCAGTGATGATGTGAAACTTCTTACTTCTGCTTTGTGGTTATTCCCCCCCCCCCCCTCTCTGCACTGAAACTCTACAGCCTCCATTTTGAGAAGTGAACGACGGAGACTCCATCTTAACCAACAGCAGAGCAGTGAGACTCCATCTTAACCAACAGCAGAGCAGTGAGACTCCATCTTAACCAACAGCAGAGCAGTGAGACTCCATCTTAACCAACAGCAGAGCAGTGAGACTCCATCTTAACCAACAGCAGAGCAGTGAGACTCCATCTTAACCAACAGCAGAGCAGTGAGACGATCGACACACACATAAAACTTCCTGCTAGTGATAAGAGTAAGTATTTATATATAATATGTTCTAGAGACACACACATAACACTTCCTGCTAGTGATAAGAGTAAGTATTTATATATAATATGTTCTAGAGACACACACATAACACTTCCTGCTAGTGATAAGAGTAAGTATTTATATATAATATGTTCTAGAGATATAACACTTCCTGCTAGTGATAAGAGTAAGTATTTATATATAATATGTTCTATAGATATAACACTTCCTGCTAGTGATAAGAGTAAGTATTTATATACCAGTAAGACTCCCTAATCGGGAGATAAGCGACCGTTGGTCGCTTATCTCCACAAATAGGCAAAAAAAATGTCTTTCCCAAATCGTCCTGATGGTGGCGCTAGATGGGACAGATGCGTTTTGATTACATGACTGTAGAGATACTGTGCGATTTGCGTGATTTTAGGGCAAAATCTGTAGGAGCAGTGTCCAAAAATGTGTTTTAAAAAATCGGCCTGAAGGTGGCGCTATATGGGACAGCTCCAGGTTGATGAGATGAGTGTAGACATACTGTGTAGCGATTTGCGTGATTTTAGGGCAAAAATTGTAGAAGCAGTGTCCAAAAATGTGTTTTAAAAAATCGGCCTGAAGGTGGCGCTATATAGGACAGATCCAAGTTGATGACATGAGTGTAGACATACTGTGTACCGATTTGCGTGATTTTAGGGCAAAAATTGTAGGAGCAGTGTCCAAAAATGTGTTTTGCAAGAATCGGCCTCATGGTGGCGCTAGAAGAGGGCCATGTGAGAAATGAGGGATGGGGTCTCCGTGCCGCCGAAGCGGACTAATAGGTACCGGTCCCGGCTCTCCCGGTCGCTCCTAGCCCGAGTTACGGCATTTTATGTGCGCTGCAGTGGAGGGGGTCCTCCACTGGGGGCGCCACCACTTTTGCATCCGTTCTGGAGCACCAGGAGTCGGTGGTCCCCGGGAATTCCCCGTGTGCAGCCCCGTTGGGGTGGTCATTTGGTCATTTTTGCACATTTGGTCATTTTTTACACCTGGGAGTCCCCCAGGGGGTCCTTGGAGGTTGTAGTTTGGCAGGCAAGGAGTTTGTGTGGAAATTTTGGCATGGATGGGGCCAACGGTGGCGGAGATATGAGTAGGGGGAAAGTGTGACGTGTGACATGTGACTGACTGACGGACTGACTGACGGACTGACAGCCGGTGGAGGTTTGGATAGTATAGGAGTGAAAGTAACTGCGACCTCGCAATAATATGTTCTAGAGACAGATATGACCTGATAAATGTAGAGTAATATATCTCTGCTGTCGGGCCGAAACCTCCTAACTCCAAAATGTACATTTTCAGGAAAATGAGCTCAAGTGGAGTTAGGAGGTTTTGACCGAAGGGCTTTTGACTACTTTTCATTGGTTCAATATCATTTTAACCAACACACAGACGTAAAGGGTGTTCAATAGCACAGGGGTTCCCACACTTTTTTTGGCCCGGGGCACCCCTATAAATATTATTTTAATCCGAGGCACCCCTACATTATAATTTTCACTCCCAGCACCTTATATTCATAGCATATCGTCGTTGTCGGGTGGAAACCTTGTATGTCCAAAACTGTTCGTTTTGTATTCATCATCTATATATAAAATGTACTGAACTAGTGAAAACAGCAGATCTACAAGCATGCAACGCCTCGCATCGCAAGGCGTTGTGTGCTTGTAGATCGGCTGTTTTCACTAGTTTTGTGCAACAGTCTTGTATGATGAAGCAGGGCTTTGCTTTACCAAAAGAGGTACACCTTTGAAACTTGGAGATACGAGGTTTCTGCCCGACAGTGACGATATTATAGTGATTATGTTGCGAGGAAAACGTTGAGATAATAGCCATTTGGTTAGAACTGACTGAAAATAACTTTGTACTTCAAGTTTAAAATGATACTAAATATTTTTTCAAGTGTCCAAATAAATTCAAAATATTATATTATCTCGCGGCACCCCTGGACTGCTGTCACGGCACCCCAGGGTGCCCCGTCACCCACTTTGAAAACCCCTGCAATAGCACATATGTGTCCGAGGCTGGTGGAAACGGCCAAATGTCGGCAATTTTACAAGGCAGAAAATGCGAAAATAAGATTGATTTAAAATTTTCTTTGTTTTTCGTTTTTGTATATAATTAACAGTTTGAATATAGAAGAGGGTTTTCATTCCATAAGATATCTTTGTTAAGGTCGGTATATGGCAACATTAGTGTAGCAAAGTTGCCTTCTTTGGGAGAGTTTTACTGCTGTTTTAGGAGGCGGAGAATTGAGCTCTTTAGATTTGCATAGCGATTTCACGGGAGCACGATTGGTTTAAGGAATGCATTGTCTCGTATTTCAGCACGCCCATACAGCGTGTTATCTGCTTGTAAACAGTCTACACAGTAACTAACTTCATCTCGCTAATGTTAACGGTTTGCTGAAGACAGTATTCTGGAAGGATGTATTTTTTTTATGTATACATCGTGATCTCAGTCGCTCTCGGACACACAAAGAAAACGTGGAAAATTGAAGCAGCATGTTGAAAACGCTATGTCATCATGAGTCCTTGTGCTGGCATTACAGGCGACACGCTCACTCGTCTGTAGTGAAAATAAAAGATACAGTTTCGCTACTCACCAAAACAAAGACGGATTTGGGGAGTTGAAAGCCTACTTTACTTAGTGGGAACACTCAGAGTTCCCAACATCGCGTCTAAAATACACTTTTTTATCCAGATAACAGAATATTTCACCGGAAGGCAAAATGTGCAATGGACATTTCTATTGACAAGATCTGTAGAGGGCGGTGTGGAGTAACTAAAACCTCCGGTGAAAAAGTTTATTCTCTGGTAAAAAAAAGTGTATTTTAGACGTGAGGTGGGGGTTTCTGAGTGTTCCCACTAAGTAAAGTAGGCTTCCATCACCCTTACGCCGTCTTTGTTTTGTTGAGTAACGAACCGTATTTTATGTTTATTACATGCAGACGAGAGGGTTCGCAGCCGTTCCTGCCTCGCAAAGGCTCATTGGTGACATAGCGTCAAGCGTCTCCTTGTTTCACTGGCTTTTAGCATTAAACTGCTGAGAGACTCTGAACTCACTTACTCAGCATTTACATTACAAATCATAGTAGGCTTCTGCTTAACACAGTAGCCTACGACCAAGAAGAAGGGAGAAAAAGGAAAGAAAAGCTGCATTCTCTGTCCTGCGGGAAAAACCACAGATCTTCTCGTAATGGACAGCGTATCTCACATCTCAGCCTCTCGTCTGCTGCAGCCCATGAACGTTTCTCCGTTCTGTGTCTGAGCTAGAGTGCCCTAAAAAGTGTGTTTTGCAAGCCCGTCCGCCGCTTCCCACGTTCTTACTACAAAACGTGCTGCAAAAGTGCTCTGTGTTGCTAATGCTCCCAAGAAAGAAAACGTGTAAATCCATTGATCCAAACTGTAGAAGACCGTGCTTCACTGCTTCTGCTTTAGCTGTCTGCTTTATAGTCCAGTAATTTTAGGCCAAAATTAGGCTAAATCTAAAACAAATTGCAATAGTATCAAACTCAACTGATCTTGTATCCTCAATATGTCCTTAGTGAGAGAAAAAAAGTCCCAAGGGATCCCATCAGGGGAAAGTTTTGAAAACGACCTACCTACCTTCACTTACTATACACTACAGTGTAGTGTATAGTACTATTGCAATTTGTTTTAGGTTTTTTCATAATAATGACTGGACTATTTGCTGTGTACAGCAGATGCTCCGCAAGCTTCGTAGCCGACGTTAAAGAGTACACTGTAAACACTTTCTTTTGTAATAGACTTTTTTTTACACTGTAAAAACTTTTTCTTTTGTAATACACTATTTTAGTGAAAAATAAAAACTACAAAAAGGAGAAAATGACAGGATGAGCATATAAGGAGGGGAGGAGGTAGAAAAGACCACTGGCCACTATTTCTGACATGGCTGCAAGCACTATAGCACAATATATTACCACAGGTCTACTACTAAATAGTAGTTTTAAATAATTGTAGTGGAATAAAAGTACATTTGAAGTTGACAGCTATACCACTGTGGGTGTGGTTTGACTTGGGGGGAGTGATTTAGGGGTGTAGGTAAGTACCTATTGTCCCTCCCATTGTCACACCCACTTCTGGCTACCTAGAGGTGTCAATGTTCCTGGCATTCAAATGGCTTTTTAAGCACTTTGGGGTTTATGGTGCAACAAGTTTAAAATGTCCATAACTTCTTCAAATATGCTCCAATTTCAACAAATGATACATCATATGAAAGCTTAGATTCTGTACTTGGATAATCTGTACAAAAAAGAAAAATGACCAATGCAGACATAAGGAACAAAGTACCAGACCCAGTCACATATTTATGAAAACACGAGAAGGCCAATCGGGTGGAGTTGGCTGGTTTGGCAGAAAGTGTGGAGTTAGGAGGTTTTGTCCCAAGCACTTTTTACTACTTTCCATTGGTTCAATATTATTTTAACCAACACTCAGATGTAAAGGGTGTTCAATAGCCCTGATTGCGACTGTAGGTCGCATTTACTATCAAACCCTGCACAAAGTGTAAGTCCGTCAGTCAGTCTGTCTGTCACACCTCACACGTCACACTCTTGCCCTGACCCCCGGAGCTCCAGGGACCCCCAGGTCCCTGGGGGACCCCCAGATGTAAAAAATGACCAAATGTGCTAAACTGACCAAATGACCACCCCAACGGGGCTGCTCACGGGGAATTCCCGGGGACCACCGACTCCTGGTGCTCCAGAACGGATGCAAAAGTGGTGGCGCCCCCAGTGGAGGACCCCCTACACTGCAGCTCACATAAAATGCCGTAACTCCGGCTAGGAGCGACCGGGACAGCCGGGGCCGGTACCTATTCGTCCGCCTTGCCGGCGCGGAGACCACACCCCTCATTTCTCACATGGCCCTCTTCTAGCGCCACCATGAGGCCGATTCTTGCAAAACACATTTTTGGACACTGCTCCTACAATTTTTGCCCTAAAATCACGCAAATCGGTACACAGTATGTCTACACTCATCCCATCAACATGAATCTCTCCCATATAGCGCCACCTCCAGGCCGATTTTTAAAAACACATTTTTGGACACTGCTCCTACAGATTTTGCCCTAAAATCACGAAAATCACTACACAGTATGTCTACACTCATGTCATCAACTTGGATCAGGAAGATTTTGGCAAAACACATTTTTGCCCTATTTGTGGAGATAAGTGACCTACGGTCGCTTATCTCCCGATTAGGGAGCCTTACTGGTGTGTAAGGGATAATGGTTGGCTCCGCGGTCGTTGTCAAGGGATAATACCGACAGCCTGATAACACCCCGAGGCGGAGCCGAGGGGTGTTATTTGTTAATAAATAAACCAATAAAAACACAGATGAAACAAAATAGGCTACAACAAGTATGGTTTCATTTATTAAGAATGTGTACATGAAGTCTGCTCCGCACAAAGAAATAGAGCCTCTGAGCCACATTAGGGCTGCAGGCTAACCAGAGCGAGGCTAACTGCTGCCTAGCCTCCTAACGTCACATCACACCAGCCTATTTAGTGTCCGTATGCATGTTAAACAGAACATTTCCATTGAAGGTACAATGAGACAAGGTGAATCCTTCGGGAACATTGAAGTTGACGTTTCTGTCATTCATTTCTACGACGCGTGGTTCTGGCCGCGGCTTCGCAGCTGCAGAAACACCTAGGAAACACACAATGACTAAAATCAGGCAACTGCACGACAATACAGCTTATTGCGTAATTTAGTTACTTTATAACAGGCTATGATAATAATATGAGACACTCACCAGTTGAGCTGCTGCTGTTGCCTGGATTGGAGGACAGGATCTTGCTCCATTTTTCCCTGTCTGTAGTGCTAGGAGTCCAGTAACTCTGCCCTCGCATCTGTGGCCAGTCCCCGACATAATCTCCCTACTCTCCAGGCCAGCTTGAGAGAGAAGCTGCACAGCGGTGCTCCTCAAGCTGTGATTTGTGTACTTCCTCGAAAGTCCGACTGCTTGGCTGATTTGGGGTAACATTTGCCCAAGGAAGTTGTGCCCCATGGGCTCACGAGAGTACCACACTGCTTGACTGTTCAGTAGCTGCTGGTCTTTCTTTAGTGGGTGAAGGTAGAACGCTTTAGTGTCAGGAGGGCAAAGAGATATATATTTTTTGAAACTGGCAACTGGGCATTTAGGATTACCAGGCTCTGCAAAGATATACCCCCTGTAATTTTCTTTACATGGATCTCTGGCATCTTTGTGGTTCTTGGTCTCAGCGTTGTGAGCAAGAGAAATATATTCATTGCCATTTTCATCCTGCTTCACAATAAAGGATTCTTTTGTCAAGTGTCTATTTCCCTCTCTGCCTCGTCTTGCTAGATGTAGTTGGATATCAAACCATACTTTACGCACCAGTTTTTGGGACATTAAAAACTATTTTGGAACACACACCGCACATCAGGGAGCAGTTTACTATGAAAACCTGCAGCATTCGTCACACTTTGCCTTTACATTTACTCTGGCATATAGTACTGTTGCCTAGCACCGTCATTTCAACTTTAAAACGCTCACACGACTTGGGCCTTTCCGGCCAATAGGGACGCGTTGTAAGTGTTGCGTTTTCACACGCCCTGACGGTCGCTTCTCGCCCTTAGGGTGTCTTACTGGTTTTACTATCCCTTTGAGGAGTAAATGTCCCCACAGAATGAGTGGAATGTGAGAAACACATTGTGAGGAATTAGGGTTGTTCGATGTGGCCTAAAAATAAAATCTCGATTTATTTCTCAGAAAAGTCGATTTTCGATTCCGATTTTGATTTTTTGGTATAAGAATAATACATTGTTTCAACTATCCTTGCATTTAAAAAATGCAAGGACATGATTTTTTTTATTATTGTTTTATTAAAAAAAAAATGATATAGCCAAATAGCAAAATCTAATGTGGTGAGCCCTGCCCAGTCTGACGTGCGCTGCAGGTGCATCAAAGAAATTACACATCAGAGATAAAGTAGTATTAATTGTCGTCCTGCTTTAGGAGGACCGGGCTATGCACTTTTTGCCCTGTGCAAGGCTCCAATGATTAAGAATGACCCTAATTAAAGTGAAAATCGATTTTACGATTTCTTATTTTTTAAATGTCCAAAGGAAAAAATCCCGATGTGAGTACAATATGTGAAGAGGTGCTAGTTTTTGATTATGGACCAAGTTTCCCTATCATCCAGCTGGGCCCACTCAGTGCCAACATGCGTCCCATTCATAAAAAACAGAAATAAACACATTTAAGCTTGACAAGCAGATCAGCCTGGTTGTTAAATCCATTTTTTTCCCAATTAAGGCTGCTGGCCAGGATAAAGGCCGAGTTGAGAGGCCCTCATTGCGCGCTATAGAGAGAGATCTCTCTCTATAGCACTGCTGCTACTCAAAGATTTGCCATTTCAGATCATGACAAGTGACAAGCCAGTGGGCCAATTTATATTTGGGCCGAGTTATATTTTGTCATTGTCGGGTGGAAACCTTGTATGTCCAAAACTGTTTTTGTATTTATCATTTTATAAATGATCTAAACTAGTGAAAACTAGTTCACAAGTGTACCGCGAGGCGTTGTGTGATCTGCTGTTTTTACTACTTTTGTGCAACGGCCTTGTATGATGAGGAAGGGCTTTGCTTTGTGAAAGAATGTATACATTTGTAACTTGGAGATACAAGGTTTCTGCCCGACAGTGACAAAATTACTTTGTTGGCCGCCCAGTCCCCAAAATGGAACGAATGCCGACATTTTATTTTATTTTTTTCCTAATTGCCGGCCTGGACTGGCCGGGAATGAACCGGCCGTTCGGGAGTTGTCCCGCTTTTCCCAATGGCCAGCACGTCCCTGCCGACAGGGCCGGATCTAGCCTTTAGCACTAGGTGGGGCAGGAAGAAATGATAGGGGGGTCACCTCCAGCCCATGCCAAGAAGCGCCGTGGGCTGAAAAGAAATGTGGGGACAAACCCCTTAAAACACCCGGAATGCATTGAAAACTAAGCATGTTGGCACAATTATATCTATAACACACAATACAAACAACAGGTCTTACACCTATCTCTCTCTCTCTCTCTCTCTCTCTCTCTCTCTCTCTCTCTCTCTCTCTCTCTAATATGACCAGTTTATCTATCCATCATCTACCTAGTTGTAGCATAACATTTAAAATAGTTTAATATGTTTGAAATTTTAGATTTTCACATGCCAACATGTTTGGTGGGGCAGACAGGGCATTTAGGGGGGCATTGCCCCCCCTTGCCTATGCCTAGATAGATGGAGAGGGACGTCCATGCCTTTATTACGACAAGGCTTGATTACTGTAATGCCTTGTATGTTGGTATTGACCAGTCTGCCCTCAGGCGTCTGCAGCTTGTGCAGAATGCTGCCACACGCCTCCTCACTGGCAAGAAAAAGCAGGATCACATTACACCATTCTTGCTTCTCTTCATTGGCTCCCCGTCCGTTTTAGAATTGATTTTAAAATGTAATTGTTTGTTTTTAAAGCCCAAAATGTGCTGCCCTCCTTGTATTTATGTGAGCTCATTCATCCTTGCATCCCAGCAAGATCTTTGAGGTCGGCTGACCAGCGGCTCTTGATTGAGCCCGGTGCCTCTTGTAGGACCAGAGGTGACCGAGCTTTTGCTGTGGCCGGTCCCAAGTTATGGAATTCCCTGCTTTTTATTATTCGTTGTGCTCAGTCCCTTGGTGTTTTTAAATCTTTATTAAAGACCCATTTTTTCTCCCTGGCTTTTAACACTGTTTGACTATTGAAGCCTTGTATTTTCTTCTTTTTATTTCCTCTGTTATGTTACTTGTTCAGCACTTTGGTTCAATCTGGGTTGATGTAAATGTGCTATATAAATAAAGTTTGATTTGATTTGATTTGATCAAAGATATTTTCTATAAATGTCAAAGCAGCAGTTGGGTGATACATGTGACAGTCTCAAACTGATCTGGCAAAGGGATCTGGCTATGGATATTGAAGATGAACATTAGGAAGGACTTATAACAAATGCAGGAAATGATAGATATTACTACACACCGACTAGCTTACAGAAAATGGGAATTTCAGAGAGCAATACATGTTGGAAATGCAAAGAAGAAGCTGGCACGTATATCCATATGATGTGGGAATGTCGCATGGTGCACCCTTTCTGGTGTCAAATTCTTGAATATCTATGGAAATGGGTGGGACTCACCCTAAATGAAAGACATATGGGATAGTTTTATAACGTATTATGACTCTTATATGAAGATGTGAAGGTGTTCCTACTTTTATTTATTTTTATTTATTTGTATATCTGTAATATGTTGGACTGACTGTATCTGTATTTTTTGTTGTGCTGCACTTTATCATAACCACATTTTGTACTAAGAAAAAGAAAAGAAAACATTTTAAGTTCTGGTTCAGGTCACCTCTATAAATATTATTTTCCTCCGAGGCACCCCTACATCATTGTTAGATATGAATTATTATACATAATTCTATGTTTGTGTTTGAGTCTCATATGACCATATAATATATATATATGAACTGAACGTACAGTATGAGACCACATTTTGGTCGGATACTGTAGGGTCAGGCTAAAGATTACAGGTCATAATAACTTTAGACTATGAAATCATGATATACTGTATAAGTCACGAGTGGTGGAAAATAACCAGCACTACGTGGCACTTTCTTCCTGTTATTTCCTTGTTATGATATAGGAACAAATCAATGAGTTCCTACTACTTCCTTGTTATAATATGGGAACAAATGAATAAGTTCCACGACTTCTTACTGTCATAAACTGTACTCTTTATATACTGAATGTAACTTCCATTTTGGGAGAGAGAATCCTCTGTCCTGCCGTTAGGGTGGGAAGAGATTTAGAACTGTTTGTCTCTTTGTCTGTCTCTCCTCAATACAGCAATCTAAGATATACGTCCTTTGGTCTCTTTGTCTTATTTTAACTATGGATTTATAGATCCATATTTATCTTTAATAATTTATCTAATAATAATGGTCCTTCGAGCCGGATACTGTTTGTCACATTGGCCGACTGAGGGACGGATAAAGTGTTCAGGCTGTTAGCCATTTAAGGTTCACTTTCTCTCCCCCGGTGGAACAATGTTGCAACACGTATCTGGAACCAGCCAGGAAAATCTCTATAATTGCTGTATTTTCAGACAAAGGATTTTATTTGACAACAGTGTTATGAGTTTTGGATTAATGTGGAACCGCGTAGACATCCAGGAGCAGCACCGGACCGTGACGAAAGGCTGGATTTTCCACCGATGCACCACCGCCCGGCTGCACCTCCTGGATCTCTGCGCATCGGCAAATTCCTAAGTGATTAAGATAAGTACATATTTACTAAATCCCTGTAACGCGTCGTGTCTTTGAATTTTGAATTAACGATGTTAATGTTATGATAATTGAGATGATTAGTGAATTATGTTCTCCCTCCGTCTGGAGGAGTCCTAAGCTCCTAATAATGTTTTGGTTTGACACGCGTCGTAAATTAACCCTTATCTATAGATACTGAATGGTCGTAACTCGTAAATCTCTTTGTTTCTTCTTACAAAGTTTAAGGGTGTGTGTACAAACTCCCTAATCTATTTTTAACTATCTCTGGTTCGTGCTCTCGCTCTCTCATTGTGATGAGGAGTGCAGAGACAATACTGATTTTCAGACTTTAACTTTTTACGGTACAGTTGTTTTTGTCGTCAGTTTGTTTGGACCCTATGAATGGTCATTATATGTTGGCTTATAACCTAGGGCAAGTACTTCTAGTCGGCCTGAATTTAACGAGTACTTCTAGTCAGTTGCGGTTATAGCTTTTTACTGTTATGTCTGGACCATATGAATGGTCAGTATTTGTCAGTTTGTTACTGTTATGTTCACTGTACCGATAATACTGTGTTTATTTGGGTCTCTCAGTTTCATGGCTTTGCGCCAAGCCATTGGAAAATGAGAAGCAATATTTTATCTTTGACTATGGACCAGTTCTGTTTTCTGTAATATTAAATATTTTTAAGACATTTTAAAATGTCTCTGAGAAATTAAAGTTAAGATTTAAGATTAAGAATAACTAACTCAAATTAATGATGTCTAAATTAATATAATATGTTGTAACGTTAAGTTTTAAAATCCTCCAGAGGATTCTGGCTGTGTATTATACTATAATTTCATTTATTTGATGACTTTTCTGTGAGAATGAATTTACCGTACTGTATGTGTGTGCGAGCAGAAGATTTGCGTGTGGGTGCTGCTTCAGTAAACCCCCCCTCTCTGACTCCCATCTCTGTGAGCATGAGTGCGTGTGCGTGCGTGCGTGCACTTGTGTGTGTGTTCCAATACTGTATGTGTGAGTGCGGGCAATGCGCCTGTGTGTGCGTAAATGTCGCTTTAACCCCTTATCTGTTCCACTCCCTCTCCATCACTCTTGTGTGAGTGCGTGCGTGAGCGTGCGTGTTGACTGTGATTCATGCCCTTTTGAGGTGTGTGCGTATGTGTGCCTGTCTGAGAAACCACCTGGAGCCTTCAAGGTCAGATGGTCTGTGTGTGAGAGAATTGTTTTGGGAACATGTCTTGTTTAGACTTTCCTTTCTCCTATTTTTCGTAAACGTTCTGATTGTTTACTGTCTATGGTATTTTGTTTAATTGTCCTGTTCTCTTACTGTTAAGAACTTCATTACCCAGAAATCTCTGTTTTGGAACATCACGTCCCTGGTTACCATAACAACCAAATTAGATCCCATTGTTGAGAAGGACACAAGGTCGCTTCTCGCCCCTGAGGCGTATTACTTATCACTGACAGTTTCAACTGTTTGTCTCCCCTGTGCCCAAGCTGCTACTGTACTGTACTGTAGTGTATGATTTAAAGCTCATTTCATTGATTTCAATAATTTAAATTATTTTATTATAACTGTTATGTCACAACTATAAGTTGTAACAAAAGGGGAGTGTTTAAGGATTCATTTTGATTTTAATTTCATTTTGATTTGATTTTAATTTATTTAATTTGGTTTTTCATCGATTTAAGATTTATTTGAAACTTAATTTGAAATATTTCTGTTTCATGGGCTGACGCTGACGGAGAGAGGAGGAAGGCAGTGTGGGGAAGGAGGAGAATCGGGTCAACTGAGAACCACCTGACTGAGATGGGGTGCAGACGAACCACGACCTGAGGCCCGGCCAGACCAGTGCACGAGCCAATCAACCGCAGCGGCACGATGTAAAAATCGTGCCTTGTCGGTGAGAATTCTGTTGCACTGTTGTTGATGCCATGTGTAGTACAAACACTATCATGATGAACTAAATTGTTGTTGAAACAGTAAACTGGCCAAGTCTTCGTCCCCCCTAGGAATCACCTGAGAGACCCAGAAGAACGACCCCACATCAACTGCATCCTGCGTCCTCCTCCCTCACGTCTCTACAATGCCCCAACGTCAACGTCAACATCACCACGTCATCATCATCACCCTCATCATCATCATCGTCATCATCGTCATCCGATCAATGGTCATCCGATCAACTCATATTTTCTTTTTTCATTTTTCATTCTTTATTCTTTATTTTTATCTGTTTATTCAATTTTAATTCTGTCTTCATTCATCTGTAAGAAACGATGAATGAAGGTGTCAAGTTTCTTTAACTTTAAGGATTTATTACAGTTCTTTAAAAAATATATATATTACAGTTTTTTTGAAAATTTGAATTTCTAAATATTATTAAAGTCTTCATAATATTATTATTATTATTACCCTGATAAAATGTTTAATATGGAGGTCATATGAACCTCATACAAAAATGAAAAGGATAGATTGTTAGATATGAATTATTATACATAATTCTATGTTTGTGTTTGAGTCTCATATGACCATATAATATATATATATGAACTGAACGTACAGTATGAGACCACATTTTGGTCGGATACTGTAGGGTCAGGCTAAAGATTACAGGTCATAATAACTTTAGACTATGAAATCATGATATACTGTATAAGTCACGAGTGGTGGAAAATAACCAGCACTACGTGGCACTTTCTTCCTGTTATTTCCTTGTTATGATATAGGAACAAATCAATGAGTTCCTACTACTTCCTTGTTATAATATGGGAACAAATGAATAAGTTCCACGACTTCTTACTGTCATAAACTGTACTCTTTATATACTGAATGTAACTTCCATTTTGGGAGAGAGAATCCTCTGTCCTGCCGTTAGGGTGGGAAGAGATTTAGAACTGTTTGTCTCTTTGTCTGTCTCTCCTCAATACAGCAATCTAAGATATACGTCCTTTGGTCTCTTTGTCTTATTTTAACTATGGATTTATAGATCCATATTTATCTTTAATAATTTATCTAATAATCATATTCATAATTCCCACTCCCAGCACCTTATATGTATGCCATATTTTAATAACTTTACCTTTAGCATAACAGTATGATGTAACTATGTTTTATCAATTTGTTCTTAATTATTATAAAATGATGACAACATCTGAACTAGAACGGAGCTCCATCGAGGTGCCAACTTGCGTCTTAACATGATGGCATTTTTGCCATTATTCTCCCTGAGAATATGTTGTGAGGAAAACATTGAGATAATGGACATTTTGGTAGAATTTAACATCTCGCGGCACCCCTGGACTGCCATCATGGCACCCCAAGGTGCCCTGTCACCCACTTTGAAAACCCCACCTGATTAGTTATTATGCTTGATCTGTTTATCTGATCTACAAGCTCACAGCACGTAGCAGGGAGAGGACAGGGTTACTTGAGGAGTGAGGACAGTAGATCAGGTTGTAGATCAGATAAATAGTTTCATGAAGGAGAACAGGTTCTGTGTTGATGAGAAAGTCTTAAAGCAGCAGGTGTGATGAACCACATGTCAAGCTGACAATGAAACACATTAATAACCTATGACAGCATCAAGGAATGTAGAGTCACTATAGTTTGATGTCACACAGGACTCCTAACTTTTAAACATTTAGGTTGGAGGTGTGATGGTGATTGTGGACCCCAGAAATAATGATGTCTGAACACCAGCGACATCATAAACTTTCTGTCATGATAGAAAAGATATTTATTTTTCAATATGAAACAAGAGTTCTAGACGTTTTTTCAAAAGTTCTGGCAATTTTTCGAAATTCACGTCATGTGAGAACGGCCACTTATTTAGTGTGGCGTCTGAATTTTCACGGCCAACAACCTACAGTAGTAATTTTTGCTGAAACTACCGGGAGAATACAATTTTCCCTGCAGTAAAAACACATAGTGAGTTTTTTGACAAGCAGGTGCATACAAGGAGCCAATAATAAAATTAAAGCATTGTATTTGGAAACGGCGTCTATACCAGCATTCAGACTTTTAGCACATATTATTACACACCTTTAGAAACACATTGGTGAAGACATTTCTTGGTAACGATTTAGTTCCCAGATTTTCTCATGTTTCTCTTATTATAATATATTAATTATAATGATATTATATGTTGTATGAACATGTTAAACTTTTTACATGTTATCCATGAGTCCCTGATCAGTGCTCTAAACCAATCACAATCTCTACTGATAATGTTGTCTTTATTGACAGGTCCTGTAGCCAATCATCTGACACTCTACACCAGGGGTAGGCAACCTTAGGCACGGTGCCAACATTGGCACAGGGGAGGTTGATCACTGGCACACTGGCAGAAGTGAGAGAGAAGTGTTTCTTTTCAAATCAAATATTGTTTTAAACGTGGTCAATTAAATTAGGTCACCCCGTTTGCAGCATATTATAAGTCAAGTGGCCAAAACTGAAAAGTGCTTCAGAAATGAGTTTTGCGGCTATGTTTGGGTAGAAGCTGACAACCTTTTTTTTTTGTGTTAGAAGGTACCCATAGAAGATGTTTTAAGGTGGTTGGCATTTTGAATTCTTTTGACTTTTTTTTTTTTTTTTTTTTTTTTAATAATTTTTATCCCACGATTTTTGCAACCCATTTTTCACCCAGTGCCAATTGCCTATGTAATCCTGGGCTCTGCTCTCCCTCTGCCGCGCCTGGGGAGACAACGGACTGACCTCATGCTTCCTTCAATGCATGAGTAGTCCAAGTTGTTTCTTTTCACCTGACAGGGGGGATTTCCCCGGGATGGACGTAGCGCGTGGAAGGAACACGTTATTCCAACCAGTTCCTTTCCCCTCCATCAAGCGCCCCGGCTGGCCAGGGGGAGGCATTATTGAGACCAGGATTACTGCATGTTTTTGTGAGGGTATCAACCCTAGGAGACACGGGGAGAACATGCAAACTCCACACAGAAAGGCCCTATCGCCAACCCCACCTAGGGTGTGGGCGCTGATGACGCGGAGGGAGAAACACGCCCCCAGCACCCACAGCGTCCCCCGGCGGGAATCGAACCCAGGACCTTCTAGCTGTGAGGCGAAGCACTAACCACTGCGCCAAGGCCATCGCGTGTTTGTCGAGGTTGCGGCAACAGAAAAAGACGCGCTCCGCCAATCATAGTAAACCACACACACCGGACATCAAGATCGAGTCCAGACGGAGCTTATACCATAATGTAACCATAACACATTAACATGAACGTGACATGAAGTAATACTGCCGTCCCTGTGATTTTTATATGCAAACTGCTATTAAAGTATTCAATCAAAAGAACGAGAGATGTACCGGTATCTGGGTGACTTAGTGCGTGCGCCACGGTGCGTGCATGAACGTTTCTTGCTGGCTGATCTAGCTGGCTGACCTATATTGTGGTTACCGTGTTAGCAGACGCAATTTATATCCGACACCAATATTGATTTAATAGACGTTTTCCTGGCCGGGACCCAAACTAGTGAAAACGGCAGATCTACAAGCTCACAACGCGTCTCGACTTGCTGTGAGCTTGTAGATTGGCTATTTTCACTAGGCCTAGCCTACTTCTTATTATTCTTTTTATATGTAATTTCTTAGATGTTTGCTTGTTTGAAAAACATATGAATAGGCACATAATCATGTGCGGTGTAACCCGATGCATGTAGGCCTATACTGACCACTGTTATTTGCAATCGGCGTATATTTCTTGCAAAAGTTTATAAAGACAAATGGCGCGCCAGAGCGCCACAGCCGCATATGCGTGATGTTTAATTGATAGCATAAATAGAAAGGGAGATGAGTCCCGTCCTTCTAACACATGTCATACAAGAAAATAAATAGAGAGTTCACAGAATAAATACAAATTTGACTAAGAGTGGCCTAATTGTTTGAGAAATGACCATATAGGGTCTGGGAATTGAAGCAGCTCGGGCGATCAACATTAACCTCCAACCCACCTTTACTCTATAGTTTTCTATTGCCCTTGTTGGCTGTCAGCCTATATTTGGAGCTGTGTGCAGCAGCTCCCTTAGCTTGGCCGTGTGGGTGTGTCTGTGTGTGTGTCCGTGTGTGTGTCCGTGTGTAGCCTGACTTCGGCACGCTACTAAACGCTACTAGTCCCACAGTTTTGCCACCACACACTCGCGCCATATGTCAAATCGACCGGCTTACTCGGGAGTAGTGGGCTAGTAACTTGCTAAGAGAAAGGTTCAATAGTTTAATTGATATTAATTTATTAGTGAATTAATTTTCCCCATTGACTTATAATGGGAATCGCAAAAACTCACATTCAATTATTTGTCTCTCGCAAACCATAGGGGCTAGAGTTTCAAGACTCGGAGAGGAGGTTCATAATGATTTCAAGGATTAAATAAAAAATAATTGTGTCATTTGGCCGCATGGTGGCGCCATAACACCCCACTTTACGTTTTGGCCTGTAACTCTTGAACCGTAGGTCGGAAAATTAAAAATATTTTTTCCCTGGATTCCTTGGGTCATGACGCATCTCCCCATATAGGCCACGCCCATTTGCGCCATGATAGATTTTCCGCCATCTTGAATTTTCTCCAAAACACACTTTTTGCTCCTTTTCCTACATATTTTCTTCAAATTGCACAAAAAATGGTACACATGATCTATGAACCCATGCAATGAACATACTCAAGGGATATTGCGATAGTCCATTCCGTTCGTTCGTAACGGGCTTCCAAAGTTAGCGGGAGGGGCCCGTTTTGCAAACAATAGCCATAAATCACAAACAAAACGTCGAGTCAACACTGAATTTCAACCACAAGTCGGGGGTGGCATACTCAACGAATCCCCAAAAGCATTGCCACTTGGCCACATGGTGGCGCTATAACGGACCACTTGCCTCGCAACTCTGGAACCGTAGGTCGGAAAATTACAAATATTTTTTCTCTGGATTCCTTGGGTCAAGACGCATCTCCCCAAATAGGCCCTGCCCATTTGCATCAGGATAGATTTTCCGCCATTTCGAATTTTCTCCAAAACACACTTTTTGCTCCTTTTCCTACATATTTTCGTCAAATATCACAAAAATGGGTACACTTGATCTAGGAACCCACGCAATAAACACACACACACACACGCACACGCACACACACACACACACACACACACACACACGCACACAGCTCCACTTCACACGGGTGTGATTTTTTTCTTTATATAGACCTACTGTTACATTTCATAATGAAATGTTTGGCTATTTATAGGATATGGTTAAACCATGCGTGATCATTTGCATTCGTTGCCTAATACTAATAGCCTATAAACACTATTTCTGTTAGAACCCGTTGTCATTGATTGTTCTTTAGATTCAGGAAACATCTATGAAGTGTTTTACTAGCTCAGAAATAAATCAAATAGTCTATTAAGTGTGTTGTAGCCTTATTCTATAGGTAGGCTATTATTAACCGCAATCTATACTTGCGTTCTGGAGTCGCCAAAATGTCGGGCTGATGCGCTGCCGTCTCCAAATCTCTCCATGGCCATGTGTCCAAAATAACAGATGTATAAGCAGTGACACAATGCGTTGATATCTTGTAACTCTGTTGTGACTGTGGCTGTGGCGCATTACGCAGGGAGCAACACCATCTATTCAATCATGCCTTGGTCATTATGAAGCGATTTAAACAAAACAAAAAAAATCTCCTCGTTCCTTTGAAAGCAGAGCATGACCAAATGACTAAATTGTGTCCCTATTAAATCTGTAAATATTGAAACGTTGGCAATTGAAAATAGCCATCTACCAGCTCTCCATGCAGTGTTGCGCTCCAAATGGAAATTCCCCGACATTGATTCTCAAAGCTCTGAGCTTTGCTTGCCTTTATATAAAACCATAATTGATATGATATAAATTATAATCATCTACAATTACATGTTATAGAAAACGTTTGTAATCGGGTCTTTATTTGCTGTGCAATGAATTAATCAAACTGAAAGAGTGAATGGCAATGCTTCGCTAATCATTTCTTTGAATAGAATTGACACAAGGAGGAACTGACACTATCACTTCTGCTAATTACAGTATATAGGTATTCTAGGTAGGCTATTATTATTAACTGAATGAGTGGTTGGTTTGATTTATTGTGGGCTCGCCTGGAAGGCGAGCACACGTATGTTATCTTCATTATTTATCTATCAGTCAGTCAGTCAGTATCCTCAAAACTTTGGCGCGATTCATCTCTTAAACGCTTACACCTTTCAACACCATTCAAATTTCTATGTGTTCAGCTTACTGAGGACACGTGTGCTTGTACTTTTGGTTTTGAAATGTTTTGTAGTTTAATTATAAAAAAATAAAAATGTTTAACTTTAAGCACCCAATGCATTTCCAATGGGTTTAGTGAGTGGGGAGAGAGTGAGACAGAGGAAAGGGACCCATGTTTATATTAAGTCGCTGTGGCTGCAATATTCACACTTCAGATATGCTATTTATATCAATGCGTTCACACAGGTCTGCTGTCTGATTTGATCCAAATGTCTAAGCTGTGTGATGTATAAAACTATAGTTATAGTTAAAACTATAAATAAATGTCCCTCTCCACTCTACTGATTGACACAGCTGTGATTAAAGGCTTGGCTGTCATTGGCTGTTCTGTGGTGATGTAGCCTTACATAAGTCGGCCCTGCAGTGACAATGCGAAAGTCTCGGCAGACACGTCTTAATGTAAGGCTAGTGGTGCTGCAAAGTAACCAAGTACATTTACTCAAGTATATACAAACAAGTACTTGTACCTACAGTACAATTTTTAGGTACTTTTACTCTAATTTCCATTTTTGTTACTTATACTCTACTATAAATACAGCATTTGACAGCTTCAGTTACTTTTTATTTAGCAGATTTTATTATTAATAATAATAATAATTATTAACACGCACGCACGCACGCACGCACACACGCACACACACACGCATACACACACACTGACACACAAACAACTGTTACTGTGTTACTGTGGAGACGTTTGCTTGTATTTGTCTTTGACACATGTTTTGTAGTGTTTTAGAAATTTAACTTAAAAAGAATAAGGTTCCCGGGCGATGGGCTTTACAGTATATATCCTAGAACCCGCAGGGGCACTCTGTGTGGTTGTTGTTGGTTGTCAGGGAGATATCACAACCAATGCATTTCCAAATCAGACGATCAACCGAAGTGGACCCACCTGGCAAAACCACACCCCAAACACTTTAAAAGCCATGAATTTCAGCCTGTCTGCATTTGAATCCTAGTATATCCCATATGCATTTGGATCAGCATGTCCCGTACTGTATACCAACTTTTACTTTACACTTTTGTTACTTATACTCCACTGCAATTGCATTTGGCAGCTTTAGTTACTTGTTACTTTGCAGATTTTATTATTAATACAAAACATACGGTAGATGAATCACGTAGAAGCTGATCTACAATGTGACATTGCGACATGTTGTGATCTTGTAGATCTGCTGTTTTTAAAAAGCTTGTCAATATTAGGACCATCTGCGTACTATTACTTTGATGTGGTTTGCTGGTTTGCAAAGTGTAGTTCAGGGACCCCTAGGACAGACACACACACACACACACACACACACACACACACACACACACACACACACACACACACACACACACACACACACACACACACACACACACACACACACACACACACACAGGTTCCCCATCTTTCTTCCCAGGCTTTAAACAGCCATAACTTCAGTTCCCAACATGCTACTGGTCTCGAACTTTTGTTGTTGGTTACCCGTCCACATTATATTTTAATTTTATTTTGATTTAATTGTCCATACCTTTAAAGGACCAGGTCACCTCTGGGACAACCAGATCTTATTTTATTGTTGTGTGGGACACGATCAACACAATCCTGTAATTTCTTGTGTTCAATCTGTGTTTTTAGATATTTTATTATTTCATTATGCTACAACTGGTCATATGATGCTTTGTAGCATGATATTGCATCATCTCATGCATCATATGATGCAAAATGCATCATATGACCAGTTGTAGCATACTGAAATACTAAAATATCTAAAAACACAGATTGAACACAAAAAATAACTCAACATTGTGTTGATCGTGTCCCCACACAACAATAAAATAAGATCTGGTTGTCCCAAAGGTGACCTGGTCCTTTAAGTTCATGTAATAACACTGCTTGTCTACATTGTATTTGCATTACCATTTTACGTCAGTAAAATGAAAGAGAGCATTGCCTGGGAACTTGACACTTTTACTATTATTGTTTTGGGTTGGAATCGAGCCCACACTGTTTCGAAGGAACAGTATTTCTAGTTTGTAATGAAATTGAAGGCAAAAACAAGCATTAATTAATGAATTAATCATTTAATCGTGCACCAGCCCAAATCGCGCAATAAAGGAAACCCGGCATGTGGAGTTATTAATCTATAAATAAAGTGTTTGTGCTTCTTCTCAAACAGACTACACAAATACAATAACTGGTGCATTTATAAGCTGCAGGAATGATTAATTACAGGGGTGATGTTTCAACCAGACAGTCAGATGCAATACGTGACATGCAGCAGCAGCAGCAGCAGTCCATAATCAAAGCGATCGGCTGTAGTAAGCCTGTAACATTAACGATCAGTCAATCAAATTGAATATTAAAATGATTCCCACGCAGTCTGTGTAGTTTGTCAGGAGGTCCGGTGCATCACATAGGCTACTGTGGCAGGCCATGACAACAAATGAGAATAAGGCTAAATAACATTTCCTCGTTGCAATGAACAGCCAAATGATTTCTAAATATAGGTTCACGTTAAAAACCACAGTAACTAGACCATAGAATGACAAAAGAACAAGCTGACAAAGTGTACAAATCTATCAAAATCAAACGTTATCTTGTATTTATTCCTTGGCTGGCTTCTGCGTCCAGGAACGCGGAAGAATAGCTGTCTGAGTGAGTGTCTGTTGATTCTGCAGGTGATTCTTGATTGCTGATAATCCCGCAGCTGGTCTGTTTTTCAGCAAAGTTCAGGAAAGCGATCGCGCCGCCGCAGATTGGCCGCTTTGTCAGACGCGCGAGAGATTTGACTGGTCCGTTTTCCAACACATTTCAGGGAAAGGGGGACCGCAATTGGCCCGCCAACCTCGACAGAGAAGTCACAGCAGGCGCCACCGTGCCCCCAGGTCTGTGACTTTTATAAGCCCTTCAAAATTTGAATGAAGGGCTTATAGGTCTGTGACTTTTATAAGCCCTTCAAAATTTGAATGCCCATTTTATGCTAGTCAAATAATCCGATTAAACATCATATGCATTTGATTAATTCTTTACTCTTAAATGTATTTCTTTCCATGTTATATTAAAGGAAATAGATAAAAGAACAATATGGAAAGTTATTTTGAATGGTATTGCAATAGATTTGTAAACATTAGGCTAAAAGGCAACTTCTTTAATGGCGTTTTTGTCCATTTTGAGTATACAAGAAATTACACAATTCAAAACACACATCACATCAAAATGTGACCTGCTATCAACATAGCAGGTCAAAGAATAACAGAAAGACTAATAATAAGAACATTTACAACATTGAAAATGTGTCATGCTAAATAGACAATATGACAATACAATTGAATATAACATGACAACTGTACCGTCCTGGGTATTATCTATTAATGGAAATATGTGTAATCAGATGCCCTGTCCTGGTTTCAACTTGCCTTGCATCCACAAACTGTAAGTTCCAAGCATCTGGCCTGAGGAGGTTTTTAAGTTTAAAGCTGGGGGACCAACCTGCCTACTACCATGTGCCAGACACAATTTCTTGGTGAGGGTAGCTTTGGATACCCTCGTTGATAGTGGGTCCTCATGATGTGCAGAGTCAAGGCATCACTTGTTGGCGGCAATGTATCAATATTGGCTTTCAGTTTTCAAAACAGGCCACAGAAAAAGTCATTAATTGATTTGCTGGTTGATTTTGAGTGTGCATACACATTGCCAATGAGATAGTAGCTGTACTTGGTAGAAGTTGAGGGCTGGAACAATTTCCATGCTCTCTTTTTTTCCTATAGTGAACTGGCAGTGAGAACATTAAATGCTAACAGACCTTATAGTATCTCACTTGGCATTTTGATATCTTGAACTTTTTCATGTATCCACATTTCTTGTTTCAGTTGGTATGCAAACATGAGAATTAACACCAGCACATCTGTGTCTCTGCAGACTCTGCAGGCTCAGGGCCTCTCCCCACACACACTCATTGTAACTTCAAACTCCATTTTAACCATGATAGGTTCATTAAAAACACCCATTATTTTTTCTGGTGACTCATACTACCCTCCTAATACGTGAGCAGGCCGTGTTTTTTCCATAATGTTTTTCATTTATTTGTATTGCATTAAAAGTTTTCCATTTTCCCAAAGAATTATTAAAAATACATGAAAAACGTTATGGAAGAAACACAGCCTGCTCACGTATTAGGAGGGTAGTATGAGTCACCAGAAAAAATAATGGGTGTTTTTAATGAATCTATCATGGTTAAAATGGAGTTTGAAGTTACAATGAGTGTGTGTGGGGAGAGGCCCTGAGCCTGGAGGGCCTGGTAACATTTACATCAAATATCTAAATACTGAATGAAGAAAATTAAAAACTGTTCAGGGTGTTCATACAAGCCTGATTAGACCATACAATGACAACAAGTTTTTTGAAAGTGGAATATCCCTTTAATATGAAGCCTGCAGTTGAGGAACATCAATCACAGCTACTGATGACACCTTTTCAGGATCCTCAAACCCTCCACTAATACCAATTTCCTGGCCATGAGAACTATCTTCTCTAGCTCATTTGATAGGAAATGGGTCAGATTGGCTTTGTTTTCATCCATTTCAATTAAGCTAAATATCCCTTTCTGTCTTCACACACAAGCTTAATTTTTTTCAAGCTTGGCACGCTTTCAATGCTGGCTGC
>NC_137830.1:4298681-4323681 GCF_963921795.1 Nannobrachium achirus
TGGGGAGATTTATAGATTTGTATTGCAATTTATACATTATTACAGTATTTTTTTCAAACACTTACTTTGATGTGTGATATTTTAGGTTCCCTTTAAGATAAAAGGCTCAGACTTTGTCACGGGCTGGGGAAAATTGTAATTAAACATTACATTATATAAAAGCAAATTCTCGGGACTATCGGGCCTGGCGGGGAACGACATTGGGATTTTCTCGGGACTATCGGGGGAGACGGGGAATGAGTTAAGGACATCTGGGAATGCCCATATTTGATAATGCCCATATGGGCATGTTTTGACATAACATTGTTGACTATCGTGCAGGGGTCTCCATATTTGGGTAAATGGTCCGATATACATCACGCGCCAAGAATTGGCGCGACCTCGCCCTAAAGGGCGAGGTCGCATATCGCGCTGAGGTATCTTACTAGTATTAATCATTACTCTTGCCAGCATAAACTAATATGAGCTTTGCTACCTGCATTTTCATTGCATTACCACATTTGTAGTACATTTACATAATGCAACTTACTCAACATTATTGCAGCAAATTTAAAATAACTTGTCAGTACTGATTTGTGAGATTACAACCAGGCTAGAATACATGACAAGGATTTAAACATTAATACTTAATAGGTTGTGTGCTTTTACCCAGAGGTGTTATCTTAGGTCAAGTCAATATCAGATTTGTCTCCTTAAACCAGGTGCGACTGCACACACAGAATCAGCCATATCCTCCATCACACCCACTAGTCCATACCACCCTCAAGTTTATGTGTATTTCGTCTTGTGGAGTGTCACTGTGGACTGGGCTAGCCGATGAAATTAAACAAAGCACAAACATTTATCAATTCAAAAAGAAAATGAAAAAAAAAAACTTTTTTGACACTTACAAACAGCAAGAATGCCTACTAGAATAAACACTACTTATTGTTATTATTATTAATATCATTATTATTATTACCCTTATTGTTATTACCCCTATTATTATTACCCCTATTATCATCATCATCCTAGTCTAACATCACATCTATATAAATTATACAACATAAAATATATAATAATATTATAATATATAGTTAATTAATATTATCATACTCCTGCCCAGTCCACGGTGACACTCATTCTATGTGGAGCTCTTTGCCATCTTGACTCTCACATGCAAGAGAGTGAGTTGTGTGTGTGAGTGAGAGATTAAATGTGCGGGACTACATGCTGTATACAACAGTAGCCTACGTAGGTGTAAAAGAACAAAAAAAAAGATATATTGTATTCCTTACTATTTACCTATTTTTTACTATTTATTACTTTGTTATGAAAATGAGCCAGGGGTAGGGCTCGATAAGCAGTATGCTTCTCCCTACTCCTTTTTTTTGGCACCTTGGACACTTATCCACGTCAAACAAACTCTTGAACTTGTACTCTTTCTATTTTTTCATTATCTCTTGCCATTATGCTATGTTCAGATACACAGATATCACAATTGTATTGTATTGAACTGTCCGAAAGTGCAGAAAAATAAAATGAACTGAACTGAACTGAACCCCTCCAAAAAATATTCATCATCACTTTAGCCAGCATCAACTAATATTAGCTTTTCTACCTGTATTTTCATTACATTACCACATTAGCAGTACAATTACATTAGCAAATCTGCTCAACATTATAGCAGCAAAATCCGATTTTACCACTTTTAAGTATACAGTGATAAAATTACCTAAAAATCATTTTCAGAGATGCCAACCAGGTTAGAACCCATCACAAGGGGTTAAAGATTAGTTCTGAATAGGTTGGCAACTTCTACCCCGAGATAGCTGCATATGTCTCAATATCAGCTTCGGCCCCCCGACTATTACATCCTGCACATGATTCTACATTCATTAATTCAGAATCATTAAAAAACCCTAGTTTGACCCCTCCCATGCTTTTTTTTATTGTATAGTGTATAGCAGGGGTGGGCAACTTGGATGATGGAGTGGGCCACATTCACTCCAGAGGGCCACAATGCATACACAGTCAAAATTAGCAAAAATAGTCGATCTACAAGCTCAAAATGCGTCGCAGCGTGGCACGTTTTGAGCTTGTAGATCTACTATTTTAGCTAGTTTTGAATTGGAATCTGGAATAATTTTTAGCCATTTTATTTGGATTGCTGAGAAGTATAATTTTTATTTAATTTCAAATGCATTTATATGACTGTTCTTATGCTAACTTTATGAACTCAAACTCAAATACATTGGACACAAAAAAGACTTGTGCTGAGTCATTAAAGGAAAATTCCAGAAGAAAACATAATACCACTTAATCTGCCTTTTATCTCATATGTACATACCTGGTGTGATGGATTTTGTTTATAGTCGTTTCTGTTTTTACTTCTCCTGGACTCCTCAGATCTGTCCCCACAGCCAAAACGGCTGTGAATTGAGGTTTCGCAAAAGCGCTAATTTTCACCGCTCCAAAGTCACCTTTTCCATCATAAATCTTTTATTTATAGTTCCTAGAGACGATATAGTCCGCAGTTAATGCCCAAACAGCATGCATTTCTTCTTCTTCTTCTTCTTTAGGTTTAATGGCGGATCACACCAACATGTTTAGGTGTATACCGCCACCTACTGAACTGGAGTATTTAAAGTGACTCCAGCACTACTTTGTGCAAACTATATACAGTGCCCACCCATAGTTAGTGATCCCATCCATAATATTGTCCATTCAGTTCGTTAGACCCAGACTTTACGTCTGGGCCGCTGCGACATCCTCGCGCAGCACGCTGTCCAGGTCCTCTCCAGTCACGTCCACCACATTCAGAAATCTCCTTGCTGCTTCTAGCACCATTTTAATTCTCTCGGTCTTGCTTGTTATACCCACCGCACAGTTGATGACCATAGCTATAAACGCTAAGAATCGAGTCTTGTCCATACAAATGTTATTATCATGCCCATGTCCTTTTCCCTCTTCTTTCCTTTCTGGCTTTTTCTTTTCAATGTGGCCCTCCACTCTCTTAACAGCCTCTGAATACGACATGTCCCTCTTACCTGCTCTCATCTTGTGGACCATAACCTCCTTGACTTTCCTTGGGCACTCTGCTGCCCCCGCATAGTGCTGTCCTCCACAATGTATGCACTTTACTGTGTCTTCACATTCCTCTTTGCACCCCTCTTTCCCGCATCTCCCACATGTTTTGATTCCCCTGCAAACAGCTGCTACATGCCCATATTGTTGACAGGAATAGCACCTTAGAGGTGCTCTCTCAAAAGGTCTCACACGGTAGCTGACATACCCCACATAAACCCGTTCTGGCAATACGTCCCCTTCAAATGTTAAACACAATGACTTGCTGTCCTCCCTTTTGCCTTCCCTAAACCGTGTCAACCTCCTGACTTTATCAACTCCTTCCACATCTACATGTTCTGGCTTCACTGTAAATGGCACACCGCTTATCACTCCCCTCACTGATCGCTTTCCTCCTAGGTAAAATACCTTCACAGAGTGCTTTTTGTAGTGCTGCAGATCTTTCATAGCATTCTCTGCCTGTTCCTCACTAACACAATCTACAATCACCATGCCGGTCCTCGTAATCCTCACTGATTTAACTTTTCCAATTCTTTTCTCCACAAACTTTCCCACCGCTTCCGTGTCACTGAAAATGCCGTCGGTTTGAGTCTCAGAAATCATGCCGATACACACAAAAGGACTCTGGCTCTCCACTTCATCATCACACTCTGAATCCGCATGTCCTTCTTTCTTTCGTTTCTTTCCCGTCTTTCTTTCATTATCGAATTCCTCCTCCGACTCCATTTCGAGCAGCCCGCCGTCCCTCGCCTCGTTCTCCACCAACCAGTGCGCCGCCAGTGGACCATCCTCCATTGCTCAACCGCCGTTCCAGCATGCATTTCCTGAAACGGATCAATATTTACCTCAACTCCTCAAGAGAAGAAGAATGAAGTCTCGCGTCTCGCGTGATTACCGCGTCCCCTTTAGCGAAAATAAAAGCTTTCTCCTGGAGTTATTACAGCCAGTATGTACACAACAAGGCATCGTGGTATATATATAAAAAATAAGAAAGCAGAAGAATATAATCTAGTTAGTCTGTTGATCGCTAGAATCTAGTAATCTGACTGAGAAGGATTCACTTCACAACAAACAACGGACTTCCTTCCTGTGGTCATAAGGTAATTCTATTACCTTATTTATTTTTACTTTCCTCAATACATTTCTTCGATTTTATTTATTATTTATTAATGGAATTACTTACAAAATAACTTTGACATGTATTATTATTATTTGTAAACAATGTAGGCTACAATATAAACACAAAATAATCGTATTTTCCTCAAGATATTCTGCAATGCCTCACCAAATAAACTTTAGGTAAAAATGACCTCATGACCGGCATTATGAGGTAATTTTTACCTAACGTTTATTTGGTGAGGCATTGCAGAATATCTTGAGGAAAATAACATGTCAAAGATATTTTGTAAGTAATTCCATTAATAAATAATAAATAAAATCTAAGAAATGTATTGAGGAAAATAAAAATAAATAAGGTAATAGAATTACCTTATGACCACAGGAAGGAAGTCCGTTGTTTGTTGTGAAGTGAATCCTTCTCAGTCAGATTACTAGATTCTAGCGATCAACAGACTAACTAGATTATATTCTTCTGCTTTCTTATTTTTTATATATATACCACGATGCCTTGTTGTGTACATACTGGCTGTAATAACTCCAGGAGAAAGCTTTTATTTTCGCTAAAGGGAACGCGGTAATCACGCGAGACGCGAGACTTCATTCTTCTTCTCTTGAGGAGTTGAGGTAAATATTGATCCGTTTCAGGAAATGCATGCTGTTTGGGCATTAACTGCGGACTATATCGTCTCTAGGAACTATAAATAAAAGCTTTATGATGGAAAAGGTGACTTTGGAGCGGTGAAAATTAGCGCTTTTGCGAAACCTCAATTCACAGCCGTTTTGGCTGTGGGGACAGATCTGAGGAGTCCAGGAGAAGTAAAAACAGAAACGACTATAAACAAAATCCATCACACCAGGTATGTACATATGAGATAAAAGGCAGATTAAGTGGTATTATGTTTTCTTCTGGAATTTTCCTTTAAGCTACTAATATTGACGGCTGTAATTAAAGTGAGTCAAGTTTGCATGGTTGGAATTGTAACAGCTGAAATCAATAATACCGGTATATCACTATTGCAATATTAACCTGCGGGCCGCATTAAGTGAAGGTGGGGGCCGCATGTGGCCCCCGGGCCACCAGTTGCCCATGTATGGTGTATAGTAAGTGATGGGCCCAAATTTTTACCCCCTATAAATAAAATTGCTCAATGCCGACAGGCGATCAGCAGGTGGTTTAATGAATGTATACATACAGACAACATTTTAGGCCAAATAAGAAATATTGTTCCTTCGAAACAATTGTGGGCTCGCTTCAAGCCAAAAAAACAATGGCTATAAAAGTACAAAATGTCAAGATCGCATGCAGTGCTCTCTTTGACGTTACTGACGCAATCGGACGCTGCATGCATGATTTGAGGCATTTTCTTCCAAAAATGTGTTATGCAAAAGTTGACCCACTGGTGGCGCTATAACAGGCCAATGTGAGAAGGGTGGCATCTGTTCCTTGACCCAGTGGGAATGTGCTTGCAAGATTTCACGCACATTGCAGGCTGTGTTATTATAATTTTATATATTTGTTTGTGTGCACTTCATAGGCATGTTAGATAAAGGTCCTTAGATTGTGTGTAGAATGTTTCATGCAAATTGCTCAAAAATCCCAGGATAAAAACGGGTTTAAGCGTTTCACAAACTGCTCAAATGATGTAGCGCCTCCCTTTGGCCAATTGGGGTAAGATTGTTTTCAGTGATATTTGGACTAACCCTCTACAGTAGTTCATCATGACAATTTTACTTTCCATGTATGTTTTAGAGGCAGAAGAATAATTTGAATAAAACTGCAATATTCATTGAATTATTAAAAAAGAACATTTCAATTTAAAAAAAAATCCGATCTGACAGATCTTTAGACATCGGTCCAAAGTTCACGTAAAAAAAGTTCTGTGCATGTGACGCGAAATTTCCAGAATAAAAGCGGGTTTAAGCGTTTTACAAACTGCTCAAACTGGCGGAAAATCTAAGGGCGGAGCTTACTTAACAATGACACAGATGTCTTCCGGAGTCAAGGCATGCGTGTAAGCAACGTGCATGTCTTAAAACGAAACGAGGCATGACCTATGCCCGTTTGAAGTTTGAATTTTCAAACGCTTCGTATAGCGCCCCCCTTTGGCCAATTGGAATAAGATTGGTTTCAGTGATATTTTGACTAACCCTATCTTTGCCAAATGCCATGAACGTGTAACTTTGCATGTATGATTTAGAGGCTAAATAATAATTTGCATAAAACTGCAATATTCAGTGAATTATAAAAAAAATATGTTTCACTTTAAAAAAAGATCTCGTTGATCAGTTTGACCGTATTGGTCCAAAGTTCATGTGAAAAAAGTTTTGTGCACGTCACGCAAAAATCCCAGGAGGAGATAGATTTTTACTGTTTTTCATATAATTCAAAATGGTGGGAGAAGTAGAGGTCAAAAGTCAGAGCGTAAAAGTTGTTCGGCATGAGGAGATGCATAAGTGTATGCAGGTTTCATGACTGTACCTCAAACAGAGCATGAGCTATACCTGTTCAAAGTTTGCACTTTCGAAGGCTTCCTACAGCGCCACTATTTGGCCGATTGCTGTAAAAAGTAATAGCACACGTCGCCACAGTAAGCTGAACACATTGATGTTTTTATTTTGATTTTCTGTCTAAGTATGTAGGAGTAGAAAGGTGCCAAAGTTTTGAGGAGAACTTGATGTCTGACTGCTATGTATGTATGATAGATAAATAATGACAATATCTAAAGTGTGCGAGCCCACAATAAAAAAAACTATATACCAAATGTCATATGCCATAAAAGCCAAGTTGGCAGCCGGACTATATCAGGCAATGGCAGAGCCAAACATACAGGCAGACACGGCACACCACAGATCAACACAGCGCTGAACAAAAGAACATCATTATTAATGGGTCAACTTGGGTTACTTAACAATCAAACTAATATATGTGTGCCGCACCACTACCTTACCTCTAAATGGTAGGTACAGATATGCACACGACTGGGCAGACAGACTGCACGCCACATGCACACACATGCACGCACGCACGCACGCACACACACACGCACACACACACAGGCTAAGTTGGACTATTGCATGGGAAGCTACAACAACAAACAGATGGGGGGGGGGGGGGGGCAGTGAGCAGCTGCAGAGTCAGGACGACAGTCAGGATGTGTCAGCTCTAAAGACAATAGAAAGCAATGCAGTTAAACAGGCATCGTCACTTTATTACACAACACCTTAAAGCAAGACGCTCCCTCACCAGACAGACAGACTAATCAGCCTGTGATCACGGGCGTTGCTAGGAGGCAACCAGTGAAATCTCAAGCCACTGCAGTATTTTATTGTAGATCTTTAGTTACCATAGTATTGTATTGTTGATGTTTAGTTATCATAGTATTTTATTGTTGATGTTTAGTTATCATAGTATTGTATTGTTGATGTTTAGTTATCATAGTATTTTATTGTTGATGTTTAGTTATCATAGTATTGTATTGTTGATGTTTAGTTATCATAGTATTGTATTGTTGATGTTTAGTTATCATAGTATTTTATTGTAGATCTTTAGTTTTCATAGTATTTTATTGTTGACCTTCAGTTGTAACTTTACTTTTTAAGCCATGGATTCATCGTGTTAAGTCCTTTGCACACAGGCGCGTTTAACCGCACGGATAAACGGACAATATAATTTTTTGAAAAGAAAACAATGATTCTCTATGACCTCATACACACCGGCTCCGAATTAGCCGTGCGACGAGTGGCTGCCGCCGTGCGTTTTTTTCTCGATCGAACCCAGTTCGATTTGTGCGTCTTGTCGCATGCGGTAAAAAACTCATCACTCCTTTTATGACTCCTTTTTGGATCCGCAGCGCCGATTCCGCACAGCCTTGCACACCAAATCCAATGCGTTTTATTCATGCCGCAAACGAAAAAAACGCAACTGTCCTGTGTGCAAAGGGCTTTACTGGAGGACAGGAGCAGATCAGATCAACGTAGCTTATATATCTGTGGTTTCATGAAGGAGAACAGAACAGGTTTTCTATGTTGATGACAAAGTCTTAAACTATGAGTAGGTGTGATCAACAGATTAATGAAGGCATGACATTTGAAAGGAATGCAGTGTCAGGGGAGGAGAGGAGAGGAGAGGAGAGGAGAGAAAGATGAGGAGAGGAGACTGGGGGAGGAGCAGCAATAAACATAAATAAATACATAAATAATAATCAGCGCATATAGTCATAGAGACAATTATTCTGTTATTAAATGTGCAAATTAGAACAAAATGATTGCTTTTCACAAGGTATCAGATTCTCCACAACTCCCCCCTATCTTTTTAGGTTTAGGTTGATTCTCGGTTCAAAAGGTCCGCACAGGTGCAATGTATTAGTGTTAATTAGCAGAGCACATTTTTTTTTCAAGTGTGGCAGTCAGTTGTTAACTTGTGCCTGCAGTAAAATTATACTATCTGATAGTAATTAATCATCATCATGCCCGTTGATAAGGTATGGCAACAACATGACACCAGTCATGTTGCCATACCGTAGCTTTTTCTGAGGCCACTGGCAGGCAGATATTCCAAGGAGACGTTTCAACCCTGCTTACAGTAGACAGAGTAGAGCTCTGACATTTACTTACAGTGGATATGTCACCTAAAGGGGTACTGTCACCTTAAGAAATCATCTTAAAAAACAAGTTAATATTTTTTTGTTGATGTCATTGTGGGAATGCGCGATAAGCCAATCAAATTAAGTAATTGACTGTTACTTACAGTATGTCTGTACAATGTATATTCTCTTCCCATAGCCCGCAGGGCCACTCTCGCAGCCCTATAGCAACTTCTCTGCTCCTGCAGGGCTACTGGGCTAGCACTAAAGCTAAAGCTAAAGACACAAATTTATATATAAATCTGTGCATATAAAAATTATAAAATGATATTTCCACCCAAATCTGGTTGTTACTTCGCCATTGTTCATGTAAATATGCTTGTTTATGTTTAATTGTTGAATTGGCGGATTCGCTAAAATCTACCGAGAGGGGATGTTGCCTCTCGGCGGGGCAGCAGGGCTCTAAATGCGGGGGGCTTGCCACATTTTCCCCCGCTCCCCCTAGCTGTCCTCACACGCTTGTTGAGTCGCCTCGCACGGCGCCCCACACACACACACACACACACACACACACACATACACACAAACACAGCTGAGAGCTCTGGTTAATCACGTTAGAATGCGTTCTCCATAACGTTAATAGTTTCAATATAAGGAACGATGTTGGGCTAAGTAAGTGATTTGAAGAAGGATATATAAATTGACGAAATGGAAATGCCGTGTTTATCTGCATTTTTCCAGACTAGTAAAGAAGCTGTCTGTCTTCTTTCTCCTCCTCCTCCCTGGCGGGCAGTGGAGGGGGCTACGCTGCGGGCGATGGGAAGTTGATTCAAAGTGTTTTCAAATAGACCACGTGACCTACTGTATCATACTATTATAACTTAATAGAGAGACCACATGACCTACTGTATCATACTATTATAACTTAATAGAGAGACCACGTAAGTGACTCACTCCACGGAGGTTAAGGTTAGGGTGAGGCTTAGTGACTCACTCCACGCCACGGAGGTTAGGGTGAGGGTTAGCAACTCACTCAGGGTGAGGGTTAGTGACTCACTCCACAGAGGTTAGGGTGAGGGTTAGCGACTCACTCCACGGAGGTTAGGGTGAGGGTTAGCGACTCACTCCACGGAGGTTAGGGTGAGGGTTAGCGACTCACTCCACAGAGGTTAGGGTGAGGGTTAGTGACTCACTCCACGGAGGTGAGGGTTAGCGACTCACTCCACGGAGGTTAGGGTGAGGGTTAGAATTGGGTGTGGAAAAGATGACATGTTGTAACAGCGACACGCTCCAGGGTTACTTGAGGACATTAGATCAGGTTGTAGATCAGATAAATAGTTTCAGGAAGGAGAACAGGTTCTGTGTTGATGAGAAAGTCTTAAATCATGAGTAGGTGAGTGCAGTGGTGGAAAAAGTACTCACATTTTGTACTTAAGTAAAAGTATCAACACTGCAATGTAGAAATACTCTGTTACAAGTAAATGTCCATGACGCATTGTAAGCTTGTAGATCGGCTATTTTCAAATGGCCGAAATGTAGTGGTTAATGTATGTTTTTTTAATACTAATTAAAATCTACCAAGTAATTTTTTTTAAATAACTGCAGTGGAGTAAAAGTAGCCTCCAATGTTTTCCTCTGAGATGTAGTGGAGTAGAAATAAAAGTACTGACATTTTCACTCACTACTTGAGTAGTTACTTTACAACACTGCACATGACTGCAGGCGAGCCCACTAGAACAAGAGCTGATCGCGGCTCTCTCAGCCTCAAAGTACCTCAAAATTTTACTTAAGTACAGTACTTGAGTAAATTTACTTATAGTTACTTTACACCACTGCACTCAGCACTGACTGCAGGCGAGCCGACTAGAACGAGAGCTGATCGCTGCTATCATTATGACCAAGCCTGGGTCAAAGTGCTTGGTTTAATGTTTTATTTTAACTCTATCTTCTAATTATCAGCAAGAGCCGCTGATACAAACGACCTACGGCCTGGTCGCGACTTAGGCCACGACTTGGAGGTCGTAGGTCCCGGTTCTGGAGGTTTTGCGCGATCTCGGTCGTAATTCAGCGACCTGGGAAGTCCGCGATCGAAACTCTACGCTTGCTAAGGGAAGGGACGCGAGTTTAGAAACTCTACGCTTGCTAAGGGAAGGAGCGCCGCGATCGAAACTCTACGCTTGCTAAGGGAAGGGACGCGAGTTTAGAAACTCTACGCTTGCTAAGGGAAGGAGCGCTCGTTTTCAACAGCGTCGGCAGGTTAGCTACTCAGTGTCGGCAGGTTAGGGTTAGGGTTAGGGTTAGGGTTAGGGTTAGGGTTAGGGTTAGAGTTGGGGTTAGGGTTAAGGTTAGGGTTAGAGTTAGAGTTGGGGTTAGGGTTAAGGATAGGTTTTGGTGCACCTCGCGCGGTCCAAGTGACTACAATGGAGCGCTTCCTACCTCCGGTTCAGCCAATCACAAGCTTCAAAAGGTTGAATAGCGCTGCTGCTCTAGAATATTCTGCAAAAAGACCTTTTAAATACGACCGCGGACTTCCCAGGTCGCTGAACAACGGCCCGATCGCGCAACAACGGCCCGGGGACGACCGAGGTGGCGCAACCACGGCCGGGGGTCGCGAAACTAGACCGGCCGCGACCTAACAAGTATGTACCGCGAACTACGACCTCCAGAACCGGGACCTACGACCTCCAGGTCGTGGCCTAGGTCGCGACCAGGCCGTAGGTCGTTCGTATCAGCGGCTGTCTCTCCTAATTATTATTAACTTTCCCTCACAAATAGGCGCCCTATTTATTCCCTATTTATTTATCCCTACTTATTTTGCTCCTGATTTATCCCAAAAAATCCATTACCATACACAGAGTCACCTCACTTGTTCTTCCCACAGATAAGCCCTCATTCTGGGCATGACAGAGCACAGAACAGCAGCCGCTGTCTGTAACAAGCCTGGAGTGAAGTCAAGACACACCCCTCGCGACTGCAAATAACACAACGTGTGATAGCAAACATATCGTTAGTCATGGTCCTGACAAAGTTATGTGTTTACTTTACTATTATAGTTGTTTTAAGCGTATGCAATGCATTTGATGGGGCTCACGTGGCCGACATTCCCGTAGTGACACCTTATTTTGACTTGTCACTTTCCGAGCTGGTTGGGCGGTGCCTCGGGAGTTGGAACCAACTTCCTACAGCTCCCAATATTAACCCTTTCAGGGTATAGTTGCATTGGCAAATATTTTCTCCACTATTACACAGTTCTACTGACACAAAGTAGAGCCCATTCTTTTACTTTTCCTTTACAGTTTTTCACGATTGTTAACACAAAAATCTAAAATTCAGCACAATTTTCACAACCTTCACTTCATGTACCTATAGCTTGACCTGATTTGGCACTACTTCACACTCGCTTTTCATGCATTAGACTCAGATTTTCTTTCTTTACACTCCAATTTTTGGTTGTTGCACACGCTTCTCATGTCAAATCTCAAAGCATTAACCTATAACACACGGATGTCAATTACAATTCACCTTGTTGTCGAAACACTATACACAATGTACAGTTGTTGCACAACTGAACATTGAGACAGGAACCAGAGGTAGAGATGGGCACAAAATACAAAAAAATAAAAATAAATACAGATACAAATACCAGGATATTTTCACCAGGATTGTATCTTGGTGACACTATCCTGGTCAATATTACATAGACCAAGTATTTAGATTTTTTTCTTTTTTTATATTTTGTGCCCATCTCTGACCTTTTTGGATGCATATTTGTGTGCTGTTTTATGTTTGACTATATAAAAAAGTAGGCCAACACTGAGTAATTTTACAAAAGGAGAAATAGCTCATTCTCCAGAGTCAATGTCATTCATATGGTGTGTTCCAATTCAATGGTGTGCTTTCAATTTTGCACTCCAGTGTGCTGTAAATGCTTGGTAGTGAGCAGCAAATGCTTTGTTGTGTGTACTGAATGAATGGTATGTGTCATTTGAAAATATGGCGTGTGTACCAAATGAAAACACAAGTCCATTTTGTGAACACGGTTAAGTGATTTGATGGCAAAGTGATCATCTTGGGAAGGGAGTGTGAGGTTTAGCATTTTGTGAAAAACTGTAATGTCTACCTGGGTCACATTCATGTTTAAAACGAGTCCTTCTCTACCGGCCGTTACTATAGACCCGTTTCTTGTTTACAAACATTGAGACTAAATGCACAGGTGACTGTATCATGTAGGGGTGTGTGTGTGTGTGTGTGTGTGTGTGTGTGTGTGTGTGTGTGTGTGTGTGTGTGTGTGTGTGTTTGTGTGTGGTGTGAACTACATGGTTAAACTCTGTCAATACAGAATAACAGCTGAATGGGTAGAGAGACTCAGAGATTATTGTTTTCCAAACAACATTGTTAACTTCTTAACCTTGTTGGTACCGACCTGCGCACGCATCTAGTTCTTATCAGTATAACGTGGACCAGAAACCCGTCCATACAGCACTGATGACCGCGATTGTTATTTTTCTGTTCAAGACATATCATACTCAGATTACTTTTACCCTGAGCCTCCGAAATAATGTAAAATCAATATAAATGTGGGCACTTAGGGATTCTTGGTCACAACGTGACCACCCAGTGTGTTAATGAGCAAATGAATGAAGGTCACATTGCTGTGTGTGTGTGTGTGTGTGTGTGTGTGTGTGTGTGTGTGTGTGTGTGTGTGTGTGTGTGTGTGTGTGTGTGTGTGTGTGTGTGTGTGTGTGTGTGTGTGTGTGTTGTGACTGTGTTTGAGGTCTGCTAATGATGCTAATGATCATGTGTTGTTGGAGACAGGTAGATTGTGATCTACCAGTAGATCACAAAGGCTGTGCAGGCATAGAACACATGCATGCAGGGCTGCCAAGTTTCAGGAAAAGTTAGGAGTGAGACTTTTGGGGGGTCGAAAGTCCTTGGGCTGGAATGGCTGATCAAGTGCAGCTAACCTACAGGCTGAACAGTGAGCACTGCTGCAGGGCTGCAGAATAACCAACATCCCATTTTTTTTAAACATATTTTTGATTAATTAAAATTATTATTGTTGGTGTTACTATAGCAGCTGATGAAATATGCAGGGCAATCATTTCTATTTTTATATTGTGATTTGTGGCTACTGGCTGTTTGCCAGGCTGGCACTGCAGGCAAGAAGATGTTTTCAAGTCAAGGACCCCTTAGCTGAGGGAGATGAAGCAGGACTCCCACTACATATTCTATCAACATTCTTAATAGATGTCATAGATGGCTCCATAGACTTGTTTGACAGCACTGTGATCAGCATGTAGGCTATTTATCAAACATTTAGTACCTTCCCTCTAGTCCACTGCATGGTTCTAAGCACTGGAGTTGGGACCAATTTGTGGGTTGCAGACACATTTTTATGGATCCCTTTATTTTGCATTTCCTACATTTTGTTCGTTATTATTATTTCTAAATATTTTCAAAAAACATTCCCAAAAGAGCATTTTTTTTGTTAATTTAAAACAAAATGCAATGATATGTTTTATACCACGCAACCACAGCGATTTTAGTGCAATGATTATTTTTATTTAAAGACAAATACAGAACTTCTTGAGGTAGATGGTAGTGCACTTTTTAAAGGCTTGCCTTTGATGTTTTCACATTCTAAGTACAAATAAGGCTGTGCAACATGTATTTTCATAGTAACAACCACCCATTACACAGCATGTTGACAGTGTTCAATGAACATTTCCAAATAATTAGACTTTTTTCCACAAAACAATGCTCTAGAGGTATTGCACTTATTCAAAAGCCTGAGATACTAGTCACACATTCAAAGGGAATTTAAGTTAAATTAAACATAAAAATAGTAGCGTACATTTTTTTGATTTGTTTTTATAAAAAAATATTTTAGCTTTTCTCTTTGAATCAGGCCTTCAAAATAACAAGGACTAAACCAAAGTAGGATACATATAAAAGTAATGTTGTGAAGCAGCTGCACAACAGACAACGGTATCTAAATTCATTACTTTCTGACCATAGTCAAAGCTATCTTGGTTTCCATTCATATATTAACTGTTACATCCGATCTAAGGCCTGCCTACTCAAACTGCATCCGTTCATATCCACACACGGGCAAACTGAGAATCTTTTCCGTATCCTCTCTCCAGACCAGATATGCTCATCATCGGTTAGCTTTAGCTTTCGCTAACAGGAAGAAAACAACACACTCATCAACAGGGGGTTACTGGGCGGTGGGCTTGTGTTCTGTGCGTTTAATGCTTCAAGTTAATTCTAATTGTAATAAATTGTAGGCCTATTTATAGGTCGGCGTGTCCGTCCTGGACGGAGGTGCTTTGATGTTGGTCGCGTTAGCAGTTAGCTCCTTGTTGGCACAGTTCGGTGTCTGTGTTCATCCACAGTAGCCTACTTCCAAACAGCACTTCTGCGTTTAGTTTACAATCAAAACGGGTTGCGATGGTTCCGCACATGCCATCCGGACGTGACGAGTCTTTAGCTTACATACATACATACATACCTACACGACGCATAAAATAACAGAACAAACCACGTTCCGTATTGGTTCGATATGTTACGCAACACTTAATTCCCAAATACGGAAAGCATCCATATTTAACGGGACGGGATGTTGTTCGTGCCATTAAAAACATACATCAGAGATAAAGAAGGTTAAAGTCGGCATCAATGGACTGCCCGGCAATACGGTAAGGCTTAATAAGGTTACTGTACACTAGTTCGGGATCGTCACAATACCGCCCGGTTTTGAACTCCCGAAGGCAAAAAAATTGTTAGTAGCCGATGGTATACCTGTTGCAAGTTTGTTAGAAAAATATATATATTGCGCTACTTTTTTTGCTTTGTGGAATGTTTTCTTCCTGGTTGCCATGGAGATGTCTTAGGTGCCCCGAATATTTGCCTTAAATTGTATTTTAGAAAATAGGTATTTTTTCATTCTTATGCACGAATTGAAGACGGAAACATTCATTACGGTACTTGTAAGAACATTATATGTCTACTGTGAACAAAATAATGTAATTCCTGAGTTGGGATCACACAATGTAAGCCCTGGACTTAATACTGATCAGAGGAAGGTTACATTATATGGTCATACCAGATACTACAGCTGTTGCACTTGCTTATTAACACAGAGGAAAAAATAAACAACACATTGATGACTTTCCTATACTTAATTGTGTACCGGTACACAATTAGCTCAAATGTCACTGTTGTTGTCATTTGTCACCAGAACCATTTGAAGAAGAAGCGAGAAAGACATCAAGATGGGGAACAAACTCTCACACCGACCCCAACCCAGGGTACGTTTATTTACAAACCCAACTAACTGAAGACTGATCCCAAAATGACTGTCCATGGGGTCTGTTATGCAGAAATGCCCCTGTTGTCCAGTTTCCCCAGCAGAACCCAGCAGCCCTCATAGCATAGAGTGGGAGACCATAAGCCTGTCACTTTTACACTATTTGTTGCAATTTTTCCTCCTTTCTTTTTATGAATCTGTTATTAGTTGTCATTACACACGCAGCCATGCCATCCTATGTCCCAAAACTTCTCCCACAGTAGTTGCCACACTCTGCTAAACAGAATGTGGCGAAAGTTATGCTGTTTTGCCAAGTCCCGGAAAAGACGCGTTGTGATTGGCCAGTACAGTCACTTTGATTGGCAGTTGTGCTGAATGCTCACCCCAAAGCGTGATTTATGATTTCTGAGACTGATGGGGCTCGTGTGGGACAACCAAGTCATGAATGTGTTTGTAGTGACAACAAGTAACACATTCATGAAAAAGAAAATCACCTCTGACCACAACAAATAGAGTAAAAACGATGGCTTACGGTCTCCACTCTAATCTATGAGAGCTGCTGCATTCTGCTGGGGAAACTGGACAACAGGGGCATTTCTGCCTAATAGACCCCATGGACAGTCATTTGGGATCAATATAAGTACAACATTTTGCCTAGTTATTTAGTGGGAGTTTTCCTTTAAATAAACATTCATTATAAGTACAACATCTGTAGGCATTAGTATTTTTTACCTGAGTTCAGAGGTCACTGGTTTTAATGCACATTAACATGTTGTGGACGCACGCATACACTCACGCGCACACACACTCAAAATAATCTGTCATTGTTATAATTGGTGCACTGAAACAAACATTAATACCTGCTACTCATTCCTACAGAACCCGTCTGTGAAAATATTGGTCGCCAACAAGGTGGAACTTATCGAGTGGCTGAGCAACGATCTCTACATACTGCAGCACGCCCACGCTGATAGAGTTATTAGTACCAGAGTTTATAACAAACTGAATACATTGCAGCCTGAAGCTGCTTGTATTCAGCTTATTGATAGAATTATCAATAGCGGAGAGGGAACTTCAGCTCAGTTCCTCAAACTTCTAAAAAAAACAGAGATTCTCGACACATATCCACAACTCAAGGACTGGAATTCTTATTCTGCGCTGCCAGGTAAAATAAATAAGACTAAAAAAGGATGATTCTTTGTGCCGGGTGCAATGGGTACTGTGTTTAGCTGCATAATTCATTGAAGGTTATGACATTTCCATCTTATTTGGTCAGCTAATTAGCATAATTTTTAGGCCCTACCCTACCCTAAATGTTGGGTGGGGTTCGGGTATGGTCGGGTTCGGGCAGAATTTGAGAACTCTAGCAGAGAATGATAGTCCTAACAATGAGAGTAGTAGTAAATAACAATAATAGAAATAGAAATAGGGGGTAATAAGGGTAAGGGTAATAATAATAATAATAATAATAACAACAACAGTCCAGTGGCTGTAACATTACACACAGACCTTAGGAAAATGAAAATGAGAACACTGCAATGAAGGCTTTCATTCTCTCTTCCACAGGACCACCTGAACCAAAGGTCAAAGACAGCCTTTCTGTTCCAGGTACAAACCCACTCTCTTCATAAGATATATAATCCATAATTCCATAGGCTATACACATTTTCTTTCAACTCATCATGAGACATCTTATTTATTACAGTATGTTATCATTTGTTTTGTGAAGACAGATAATAATCATGGAGTTAATCTTTAAAGTTTGTTTGTAACTCATTCCAGGTTTGGGTTTAATTAAGCTTAACAACACTTATGTTGCAATGATTTTTTCCGGCCAATGTCTCGCGTTGCCATGGTTACCATAGACTTCCATGTAATTGTGCAATTGTGTAAAAAGTGCACGCCCATGCCTAGATGATGCACCACGTGTGTGCAGGCTGTTCACAGCTTTCAAACAAAAAAATCCGCTTGGAAATCCGTTCAGGCATTCATGATTTATGAGCCATTATGTTTTCTTCAGATGTAAACAAACATGGCTGCCATGTTTGAAAGAATGGGTTGGTATGGGGGTTAAACATGCAATTTCGCGATCGCCATCATGCCTAATACATTTCTGGAGGTCCAAAAAAATATTTTGAAAAAAAAAAAAAATGAAAAAAAGAAAACATTTTTTTTTTTTTTTCAAAAACGGCCCAAACTCGGGAAACTCTGGGTTGGCACAGCACTAGTACCAATACAAACTCGGGAAACTCTGGGTTGGCACCATATGTGTTAACCCATTGACTGCCAGCTATTCATTAAAAGGATCCCTGGGCAAATATGCCTTAATACATTATAATTGTCCTCTATAACTACAATGTACAATTAAAAACACCTTAAATATTTTACTTATTCCAGAAATCGCTAATCTTTCACTCAATAGACCGTTTTCCTGAGCGCTTCACTGTAGAGAGCGCCACCATTGCTGCGGTGTAAATTTATATCAAATATCTAAATACTGAATGAAGCAAATTAAAAACTGTCCATGGTGGTCACAAAAGCCTGGTTAGACGATAAAATGACCAAAAGTTATATAAAAGGAATATCCCTTTAAGTAAATGTAGGCTACTAGTTAGTTTACACAACAGTTTATACCACGGCAATGACAGTCAGTGCCTCTACAGGGTGTAGAGGACATCTCAGGACATCGGTCTATAGGAGCAATGCCTGTCACAAGTTGATGACGTCACACACGCTAGCAAGCAGAGAGAAAAGTTGTGTCTTCCTAATATGAGTGCAGTAAAATAAGCTTTTTTAAGTCATATAAAAGTATGTCTTTCCTGCTGCAGATGAACTGTCTGTTTATACAGTAACAGTTACAGTAATTACCTTGTTAAAACCCACATCTAATCAATTAAATATTAGGATAATTACTGTCAGTTGGAACTGGGTTTCTTATACAAGTCTTTTGTCTTTTCTGACACAACAATATGTGTAAAATTAGACCAGGATGGAGCTACAGGAGCTGAGCCACCAAGTTCCAGTTCAATGGTATAAGTGTCTTATCTGAACACTGAACAGAAACACTGATTGATTGATTGATTGATTGATTGATTGATTGATTGATTAGACAAAAATGAAGAACAGTACAAGTATAGTCAATACAACTGAAATGTAGTACAGTACAAGTACAGTAAAACACCCTGCGTAAAAGGAACATCTCAAATAAGACTTTTTACGGTCTTTTTTATGTTGAAAGCCCTGTATTTAATTCATGGAAAAAAATATGTTTAAGAATTGTTTGTTCATTACAGATGTCAACATATCAGGGCATCCCATCATCTTCTATGAAGAACTGCTTCAAGACAAGATGGAAAACACATATCGATGTGTAAAATTGGACAATGAGCCTAAGATGAAGCTTGAAGATGTCTGTGTCCCTATCTACAACATTAAATCCAGTTTCACAAACATACTCAAACAGCATGAGGTCAGACAGATGGAGATGAATATGGCAGTACAGGGGAAACCAATCGAAATGAGTGAACTATTTAAAGACCCTTCTGGAATAAACGAAAGAACAGTGCTGACTGTTGGTGTTGCAGGAATTGGAAAAACCTTCCTCGTACACAATTTTATTCGTAACTGGACCCTGCAATGTTTTCCCCAAGACCCCCATCTCTTGTTCCCATTCAGCTTCCGCCAGTTAAATCTTCTTGAGGGAGAAAGCTTTAGTTTGTCAGAGCTAATTCACAAATGCATTGCGGACGCCCGCTGCATTGAGAAAGGCGCTCTTGATGACATCTTCACCCAAATGCAGAAGTCAAACGTCTACAACAATAGTCCCTTCAAAGTGATGTTTGCCTTTGATGGGCTCGATGAAAACCGGCTGCGTTTCCCTAAAGTTCCCTCAGGCCAAGTCACCACGTGGGATCAAGTCACCAAATCCTTCCCAGTGGAGGAGCTGCTGGTAGACCTCCTCACGGGGAAACTGCTTCCCTCTGCTCACATCTGGATGACCTCACGACCTGCAGCAGTCGATCAGATCCCTGAGGACGTTGTTGACAAGATGACAGAAGTGCGAGGGTTCGTCACAGATGACCAGAAGATGGAGTACTTCAAGAAGAAGTTCATGATCTTCAGTGATGACGAGGACCAGGCCAGCTCAAAGGCCAACTTGATCATGTCACACATCAAGAAATCAAAGACCCTCTCCACCATGTGTGAAATCCCAGTCTTCTGTAGGATCTTGGCTTTTGTTGTGCAGCACAGAACAACGACAGACAAGCTGCCTGAGACCCTGGTTGAGATGTACAGTCAATACCTGACGGCTCAGACAAAGCAGAAGGAGAAGAAGTATGGTGCATCAGGTGAGACAAGAAAAGAGAAGCTCATGGAGGCAGAAGCAGAAGTTCTTCTGAAGCTGGGCAAGCTGGCGTTTGACCAACTGGTCAAAAATAACATCCTGTTCTACCAGAAAGATCTGGAAGCCTGTGGTCTTGATGTGAACGACGTGCTGAAATCAGGCACATGCACAGGGTTCTTCAGAGCAGACGGTGCTTACTTCCAAGAAACAAATTACTGCTTTGTTCACCTGAGCATCCAGGAGTTTCTGGCTGCAGTCTACCTGTACCACTGTTTCACACAGAAGAAGATGGATGTACTGGAAACATTCCTGGAAGGCAGCAGTTCAGACAGTTTCAGTTCCCTCTCTGGCTTCCTGAAGGCTGCTATGGTCAAAACCCAGCAGAGTGAGAGTGGTCACCTGGACCTCTTTGTCCGCTTCCTTCATGGTCTCGCATTGGAGTCTAACCAGAGTCTCTTAGGAGGCCTTTTGGGTCAGGCAGTCCACAGTCCACAGGAGATCCAGAGAGCCATCAACAACCTGAAGAAGATGATCTCTCCAGGCATAGAGTGGTCGAGACTTTTGAAGAGAAAAGCTAAACCCATCTCTCCTGACAGATGTATCAACATCTTCCAATGTCTGATGGAGATGAAGGACCCCTCATTAAGTCAGGGGATCCAGCAGTACCTGGAGTCAGAGAACAGATCAGGGAAGAAACTCTCTGAGACGCAGTGTTCCGCTCTGGCCTCCATGCTGCAGATGTCGGTGGAGGTACTGGAGGAATTGGACGTGGACAAATACAACACATCAAAGGAGGGCCGACAGAGACTGGTCCCAGCTGTGAAGAACGTCAGGAAGGCTCGGTTAGTTGTCTTGTTGTTTTCATTGTGTTTGCCATGTCAGAATACAAAACATACTTCTACGTAATCCTTTAGAGAGAGAGAGAGAGAGAGAGAGAGGGGGAGAGAGAGAGCAAGAGAGAGAGAGAGAGAGAGACCAGCAGTGTGACTGAATGCCTAGCAATGTGGTTCTTAACCTGTGGTTCGGGGCCTTTGGGGGGGGGGGGGGGAACAGATGACAGTAAAGTGACACATTAAGGACCAAAAAACAAATTAAATGAAAATGTTTATTAATGTTTTAAAACATTATAACTCAAGGTGCATGCATTCTGGCATTCAGCTGTATTCCAGAAATACAGTATCCATATCAAAACAGATCGTTACCACCGGCTTCAGGAACAAGGTGTGTGGAATAAAAAGTGCAGAGAAAATAAGCAGGTTTGCAAGGAAACTAAACTTTACTTTAGAACTTAGGCACACAAACTCTGGTACAGCCACACAGGGTGAATTAAACGCTTGACAGAAAACACAGCCTCAAAGGGCAACAGTGGAAACTACAAATAAACCTGAACAGAGAGTGCGTGGAAGCTAGCTAATGATTATTATTATTATTGATTGCAACTGTAGTTCGCAGGTAACTATGAAAACCGTCTCATCCTGTCCATACGTCCTTCCGTAACGTCTCAATATCTATAGCTGACCTCAATGTCTCTAGTTAACCTGTTGTGACATCACATTGTTGTGACATCACATTGTTGACCCATATTTGGCAATGCCTGTTGTGATATCACATTGTTGACCCATATATGGAGATCCCTCATGTCATCAATATCAAGCCCAGCTTGGAATGCCCATATAAGGACATATTGTGTGAGTCTCGTGGTCTGTAACATAAGACATCTATGACGTCAGTCATATCCATATTTGGGAAAATATTTTGTCCATGTTTTGTAAACAACCAACCGCAACTCGAATCACACTTGCAAATGAACTCAGTCTTGCGCGACGGGCGAGGTCACTTTTCATCCTTAGGGTGTCTTACTGGTATTAAGGGGGGGGGCAGATGACAGTAAAGTGACACATTAAGGACCAAAAAACAAATTAAATGAAAATGTTTATTAATGTTTATTACTTATTTTATCAAAAGTAATCAACAAACTATACTATAAAAACTGGTCAAACATTGGCCAAATTGTCAAATATTATAAGAACGAGAAAATAGCTGATCTACAAGCTTGTCCCCAGTGTCAAATATAATTATTTTTGAGGGGGTCCCCAGTTAAAATATGGTTATTTGGGGGGTCTCCAGTTCAAATGCTTATTTGTGGATTTCATGGCCTGAAAAGGTTGAGAACCACTGCCCTAGCATGCTGTTTGTTGTTGGTACTCCAAGAAACATTAGACAGCAGTTAACAACACTTCACACCTCAACACACCGTCTCTCCAAACAGTGATGTTAGCCTGGTCCCAGCCAGAGTAATGAGAGGTCATTTCACCTCTTTGCTGTCTGTGATTGTTTTCATGGAATAATTACAATAAACTAGCAGCCTATAACAACATACTTATGAAAACATAACCTGAGTTTGAAAATAGTGTATAGTTTTTGAGTGAAGGATCAAAAGGGTTTGACCTCACACACACACACACACACACACACACACACACACACACACACACACACACACACACACACACACACACACACACACACACACACACACACACACACACAGGGAGAGAGACTAAAACTATAGTTGTTGTTGTTGTTGTTTTATCATATCTGATTTTACATTTAATCTGTATTTACAGACTTGTTGGCATTCGCCTCGATGAGACACACTGTGAAGTTGTGGCTTCTGCTCTCAGCTCTGATCCTTCACATTTAAAAGAACTGGACCTCAGTTACAACAACCTGGGGGAGGAAGAGTCACTGGAGCAGCTGTGTGCTGGACTGAAGAGTCCACATTGTTGTCTGGAGATTCTCAGGTCAGATTCATTTAACAATTATTGTGGTTTTTATACAGTTCTGTTTTATTATGTGAATAATGATGAAGTACACTGACCACAGTTTGTAAAGTCATGTTGATACTTTGATGCTTTATTATTAATAATAATAATAATTATTATTATCTGATGTTTAATTCTTTATTTAGACTGACTAACTGCTGGTTGTCAGAGAGATCCTGTGAAGTTCTGGCCTCAGCTCTAAGATCTAATCCATCCCTCCATCTCAAAGAACTAGACCTGCGCTTCAACGTCCTAAACGACTCAGCACTGCAGCTCTTCTCTGGACTGAAGACTCTCCAGTGAGTAGAATGAACTGTGTTCATGTTTGTTCACTGTTTAGAACGTGTCAATGGTTTGTAGATACATATACTTTTATTTATCCCGCTGGGGAAATTCAGTCGCCCAGGAGTGTCAGATAAAGAGTAAGGAAAATAAAAAGTGCTGTCGTGTTCAGCAATACAAGGCAAAAAGACTGTACATTATAACTCGAGGTGCATGCATTCTGGCATTCAGCTCTATTCCAGAAATACATTATCCATATCAAAACAGATTGTTAAGCCACCGGCTTCAGGAACAAGGTGTGTGGAATAAAAAGTGCAGAGAAACTAAGCAGGTTTGCAAGGAAACTAAACTTTACTATATAACTTGGACACACAAACTCAGGTACAGCCACACAGGGTGAATTAAACGTTAAACAGAAAACACAGCCTCAAAGGGCAACAGTGGAAACTACAAATAAACCTGAACAGAGAGTGCGTGGAAGCTAACAGGAAAACGGCAGCATCAACGTTCAACTATAAACATGTGAAGAGCGATGATGAATGATTATTATTATTATTGATTGCAACTGTAGTTCGCAGTTAACTATGAAAACCTGCACATCCTGTCTGTCCGTACGTCCTTCCGTAACGTCTCAATGTCTATAGCTGACCTCAATGTCTCTAGTTAACCTGTTGTGACATCACATTGTTGTGACATCACATTGTTGACCCATATTTGGCAATGCCTGTTGTGATATCACATTGTTGACCCATATATGGAGATCACTGATGTCATCAATATCAAGCCCATAGCTTGGAATGCCCATATAAGGACATATTGTGTGAGTCTCATGTGGTCTGTAACATAAGACATCTATGACGTCAGTCATATCCATATTTGGGAAAAATATTGTGTCCATGTTTTGTAAACAACCAACCGCAACTCGAATCACACTTGCAAATGAATTCAGTCCTGCGTGACGGGTGAGGTCACTTTTCACCCTTAGGGCGTCTTACTGGTATTATTGTATCGAAACAATACTTCACCTCTGAGCTCTGATTTGAGTCTATTTTAACTTTTATTTCAATTCAACCCCAGCATTGATTTCATGTTCTTTCAGTGCTTACAGTTTTGTCTCTTTTGTTTTACAACAATGAAAAGTAATCAAATGTAACCTAATATGATTAGTTATCACTAATATTAATGTAACTACATTACAAGCAGTGTTGGGTAATGTTACAGGGAAATATACCTCTTAAATGTAACCAAGTGTCCACATTGTTTAGAAAATAGTAAGTAAGTTACTGCCAAAATAACGCGTTAGGTTACTCTGTTACTCCAATTCGTACAATTACAGTAGCGACATTACTTTAAACATGTTATCCTAAACACTGATTTCAAGTTATATGAATACATTCCTTAATCCCTTAAAATGTGATGTACTTGTTGTACTTTCTACAGAGTGAAACATGGAGGACATGAAGACTGG